>NC_073309.1:38139233-38234233 GCF_027595985.1 Sorex araneus
ACGCCCCACGCTGAAGTCGGGTGTGGAAGAACACACAACGAGTTACGCACAGAGTTCAAACACCCGCCAAAGGAGCCTGCCAGGCCCGCTGAGCCCCGGGACCGGGAGCCGAGGGGAGGACACAGGGAAGGAGCAAGGGAGCAGCGGCTCCTGCAAGGGGGAGCAGGGACAGGACCGACCCCAGGATGCGCAGGGGCCGCACAGGAGCCCACACGGCACACGGCGCCTCCTCGCTGCCCTCCTCATCTCCCGGGGCTACCAACAGCCTTCCACAGTCATGGTGGGACAGTCCAGACCCTTCACGAGATTGGGGGGGAAAGAGTCCCATGGGGAGAGCAAAAGTGTGCCAGGGAGCCCAGGACTGACTCCAGCAGGGGCCCTGGTGATCCGTAAGGTAGAGGGACCCCGGATGTGACACAATGGGAAAAACCAACTAAGGGTCCACATAAGGGGTCCCAACTCAGGGGAGGAAGTAGAGCTCGCCCTCAGGGCGTCTGCAAACTGCAGGGGGAGGCGGCTGGGAGCCTGGCGGGCTGAGGGGCTTCCAGTGCTGCTGTGGGGGTCCTGCTCACACACAGCCGTCAGCACAGAGACGAGCAGGCAATGAGCTCCACACCCCGCCCCCACCCCACCGACGTGTCTGTCTGTGTGTGACGGGGGCACATCAAGTGCAGGTGAACTTCGGGGGGCTCACAAGACGGTGGTCCGTTCCTGAAATGCCCAAGGGCAGCCGGGAACCACAGGGCTGGGCCAGTGGAATGCCGTGTGCGCTCGCCGGCGACCCCGAAGCAGGACCGGGAAGCCTGAAGGAACCCCAGGCGCCAGCTCCGAGGGGCATTTGGGAACCTCTCGTCTTTCGGCTTCCTTCTGCCTCTGTGTAAGCCCCCTCTGCTCCCCCGGCCTCGCTCTGCTGGCACCTTCAGAAAAGCTGCCGAAACAGGATTTGTTTCCCGCGGTCGGGCCGTTTCTCTGCATCGGGAGAAAATAGTAACTCCAGTGGCCGGCGGCTTCCTTCCTTACCTCGCTAGCGTGGACGAGTTGGCTGTAGAGGAAGGAGGGATGATGCGAAAAGGATTAGAGGATAACCTGTTTGCCTCATTTTAGGATGTCTGTGGGAACTCAAGGGAAGACTGGATTCTGGAAGGCCTGGCGCCATCTAGTGGACACACAGCAGCTCCGCATGCCGGCTGGCCCCTTCCAAACGAAGGCTTCCCGTCTAACAGGTTTCCTGGGGGAGGAGAGGGCGCGGGGTGCCTGCGGCCAGTGGCTCTGCGTCAAAGGGAAGGACCCACAAACTCTGATTCTCCCCAGGGAGACTGGGAGGCCCCGGGCAAGTCCCGGAACCGACTTCTTCACACGCCCTCCGAGAGGTGAAGTGACTGAGAAGGGGCATGAAGGCTCCCTGGCCCCTAGCAGGTGCTGAGACCCAGCCGGCAGGCCGTGCCACCCACTGTCCCCTACGAGGTGGGACCCTCCCTCCAACTGAAGGGACCCTTAGCTCAAGCATCATTGGCGGGTCCGACAACGGCAGGACGGGCTTTCCAGACACGCGGAGACACGCAGAGGCTCCGCACGCCCCCGGGTGGGAGGGTCACTAGGGGACGACGGCTTTAGAGGGAATGATCCGGCACACGGCGCTACACTCCCGAAGATGGACGAGGCAACTAACAGGAAATCAATGAACATGGATCCATCTTAAAGTAAAATGTCAACGGGAAAATGTCAAAACACTCTGACTGTCCTTGGGGGACCATGTCCAGAAGCGTTATCTTGCCCTCATCTCGAGCATCCCCAGCGCAGTGCTGGGGGAAGGAGGTTACTCCTGGTGAAAACTCAACAGGCTGAGCACAGGCTTTGCACACGGGGATCCCGGGTCACTCCCTGGCACCACCTGGTCTCTGAACACTGCCTGGCGTGGCGGCCCCTGAGTACTGAGCCAGAACAAACACTGAGTCGGGTGTGGCCCCAAAACAAATAAGTCAGTCAGTAGAAAATACTATCCAGCTAGCACTCAGCCAGTCTGGAGAATAAAGACATGGGTAGTGCTGTATTATTTTCTACGTTAAAAGAGTTTAGCGCAGGGCTGAAGTGATAGCATGATAGCACAGTGGGTAGGGCCTTTGCCTTGCACGCGGCCAACCCGGGTTCAATTCCCAGCATCCCGTATGGTCCCCCCGAGCACTGCCAGGAGTAATTCCTGAGTGCACGAGCCAGGAGTAACCCCTGAGCATCTCCGGGTCTGACCCAAAAAAGAAAAAACAAAAAAGAATTTAGCGAAGCCCAGGGAGAGAGTGCAGGGGGTAGGGCATTTGCTGACCCAGTTTCAGTCCCCAGCACCATGTGACCTCTTGAACATCACCAGATGTTGCCCTTTATTGGGAGGCCAAAATAAAACAAAATATTGTGTGCGGGCGGGGGGAGAAGAGGCGGTGGATGGATCACAGAAAAGGCACTTGTAGGGCTGCAGAATATGGACGATACAACTAACAGGAAATCAATGAACAGGGGCAAAGCACTTGCCTGAGCACCACCAAGAGTGATTCCCGAGTATCAAAAG
This sequence comes from Sorex araneus, assembly GCF_027595985.1. NCBI lineage: Eukaryota > Metazoa > Chordata > Mammalia > Eulipotyphla > Soricidae > Sorex > Sorex araneus. The sequence continues at coordinate 38,141,791 of NC_073309.1, forward strand.
GCATGACCCTCCCACCAAAAGGAAGAATGAAAGAAAGAGAAAAGAAAGAAGAAAGCAAGAAGAAAGAAGTCAGGAAGGCAGGGAAGGAGGAAGGAAGGGAGGGAAGGGAGGGAGGGAGGGAGGAAGGGAGGGAGGGGGGGGGAGGGAGGAGGGAGGGAAGGAAGGAAGGAAGGAAGGAAGGAAGGAAGGAAGGAAGGAAGGAAGGAAGGAAGGAAGGAAGGAAGGAGGGAAGGAGGGAGGGAGGAGGGAGGAAGGAAGAAGGAAGGAAGGAAGGAAGGAAGGAAGGAAGGAAGGAAGGAAGGAAGGAAGGAAGAAGGAAGGAAGAAGGAAGGAAAGGCAATCGCAACGGTGCCGGAAGTCTCCCGGAGTGCTGGCCCTGAGTCACTCCCCCTCCGTGGGCCCCCTCCTTATTCCCAGCAGTGCTCAAACACCTGCTCTACTTTCCAATGACAAGATTTCCTTGGGCCAAAAAAACAGCTCAGATGACATGCTCTGCACGAGGGAGGCCCGGGTCCCACAGTCCCCCAGCATCCCCAGGTGTGACCCCAGAATAAAACCAAGACAGTCCCTATGCACACAGGTCCCGGTGACGGCAGAACAGAGCTGCTGAGAAACACAGAGGCGCAGACGTCTGTCCGTCCTGCAGACCACAGGGAGGTCACGGAGGTCACTATCCGCTGTTCTAAGGAGCACATGGCCACACGACCCACTTCCCCAACAGCTGGACAGGACACCTCTCCTGGTGACCGTAGTCCCGAGCCCTGGGCAGAAAGGACAGCCTTGGTGGCTCCCTTGGCACCTCGGCACCTGGTCGCAGAATCCCTTCTGGGTTCTCTGCAGCTGCCTGCTGTGCCAGTGTCCCGTGACAGAGGAACCGCACTCTGCGTGCTAACGTCTGTACATGCCGGGAAGTGAAATCCAGTCCCTGAGAGACTCACGGAAGGATCCTTCATACTACGCTCCCTACCATCACTTGCCGTGGGATTCTACATATCACAAGCTAATCAAAACAAAGGGCTGGAGCGACAGCACAGCGGGTAGGGCGTTTGCCTTGTGCGCGGCCTACCCAGGTTTGATTCCTCCACCCCTCTCGGAGAGCCTGGCAAGCTACCGAGAGTATCCCGCCCGCATAGCAGAGCCTGGCAAGCTACCTGTGGCATTTTCGATATGCCAAAAACAGTAACAAGTCTCACAATGGAGACGTTACTGGTGCCCGCTAGAGCAACTCAATGAACAATGGGATGACACTGATACGGTGATACAGTGAATCAAAACAAATACTGCTTGTTCCTAAGTCTGCATGTAGTCCTACAAATGGCAAGTTGCACTGGATGGCAAAAAAGGGAGGACAAAGAAGTGATGGGGGGCCCCTTTCCCACGAAGGACACGGCCCACGCCAGTTCCAAGCCGTGAGCACAGCGCGAGCACCACAGCAGCTGCGCAATGGCGGAGAGAGGGGCTCCTCTGGCCCCTGGCTCCCCACGAGTGCCCTGGCCGGGACTGGAACCTACCATTCTGAGTCAGTGGGAGAGCAGTGCCCACCAAAGGGCAGCACCCAAAGAATGTCAGCTGCACGGGCAGGGGACAGCTCCACAGGTTCCACTGCCAGCACCACATGGTCCCCCAAGCACTGCCAGGAGTGGCCCCGAAGTCCGCTCCGCTGAAGGGACGTTCCTGCTGTCAGTCGGGAGTTTGCAGAGTGGCGCTTACTGATGCTGGCGAAATGAGAGGGAAGCAGCTTCCGGGGTCACAAGAGGAGCAGGGTTCTGAGCACCGGGTGAAAAATCTATGGGGAGCATGTGAAGATGTTTATCTTTTTTTTTTTCCTGCTTTTTGGTCACACACAACTATGTATAGGGGTTACTGCTGGCTTTGCACTCAGGAACTACTCCCTGGCGGTGCTTGGGAGACCATATGGGATGCCGGGAATCGAACCTGGGTCGGTCACTGGGAATCGAACCCGGGACGGCCACGTGCAAGGCAAACACCCTACCTGCTGTGCTACAGCTCCAGCCCCTGTTTATCTTTGAAAGATAAAGGAAGGAGCTTCAAACCTTAGCCTAAGGAGAGCCACACCCACTACCCACCCCTGCCGCCATGGCAGCTCATCTATTGGTCCAGCTTCATGGATGCATGACTCAATCTCAGAAGACGTCCACTAGCCACAAAGAATTCTCAAGATACACGGCCAGACTCCACCTCCTCACGACCGAGAGCGACAGAGATGCCAAACTGCCAAAAATGTCAGGTACGCCAGTTGAGAATTCTGGGCCTTCTCGGGGTGGGGGCAGAGAGCCCCTCCCCACCCCACACCCCCCCACACTTCCAGGGGCCCAGGCACCCAGACCGACATCCCTCAACTGCCACCATGTAAGTTCACCGCCCAGTGAAATGTTCTGAATTTTCCAGAGTGCGTGGTCACATTTGCGGCCACGCCACATCTTCACACTCTACGACCCTAATACCCCAGGGGAAGCAGGCCAGACCAGATGCAAATGGACCACAGAAGCTGACCAAATAGCTTGACGAACAGAAGGAGTGACACAGGAGGCTCAACTAGCAACAGCTCAGGACATCCTCAGACAAGGACTGAATGTCCCCATGGTGAGACAGAACCATTTTCGCCAATTTTCTTTTACTGAATTATTTTTTTTGATCCTTCCATTAGCCATTTAGTGGTAATAATAATCAATATAAAACAAAGAATTGCATGGGCCTGCTACAGGGGCAGACGTGAGGGGTGGTTGGGAAAATGGGGACAATGGTGGGGGGATTGGGGTTGGAATATTGAATGCCTGCAACAAATCATTGAAACAACTTTGTAATCGCAGTGTTTAAACTGAAAAAAAAAAAAGGTTTTTTTTAAAAGAAATGGACACAGTGGGGCTGGCCTTGTACGCGGCATACCCAGGTTTAATCCACAGCACTGCAAGGGATCACTAAGAAAATGATGGCTGGAGGAATCAGTCGGGATGGGAGATGTGTGCCGAAAGTAGATAATGGACCAAGCATGATCACCTCTCAGTGTCTGTGTTGCAAGCCATAATGCCCCAAAGTAGACAGAGAGTATGGGGAATATTGTCTGCCATGGAGGCAGAGGAAGGGTGGGAAAGGGGGGGTATACCTGGGATATCGGTGGTGGGGAATGTGCACTGGTGGAGGGATGGGTGTTTGATCATTGTGAGATTATAACCCAAACATGAAAGCTTGTAACTATCTCATGGGGATTCAATAAAATTTAAAAAAAAAATCCATGGCACTGCCTATGGCCCCCCAAGCCCTGCCAGGAGTGACCCCTGAGCACAGGGTCAGAGTAAGCTCGGAGGACACCGTGAAAAGTGAAGTGTCCAAGATAAGTTATCCCAGGGAGGAGAGGAGAGAAAGAAAGAAAATCTCACGCATCTCTCCTAGCCAAGTGAGGCTCATGGCAAGCGCAGGGAAGCTTCTGGAAAGGGACCAGCACCTGGTTCCGGCAGGGCAGGGCATACACGGCTGCGCCCCGGGCGCCCTCAGCTGGGCCAGCGCCCCCAGGCCCCGACTCCTCCTTGCTGGAGCACAGCTGCGAGCTGGAGTCCTCCTCTGCGTAGCCCAGTGCCGAGAAGGACGGCAAGGAGGCCCTGCGCCCGGCCTCGCTCTGCCAGCTCTGCCTGTTGGGAACATCAGAGAGGACAATGAGGAGCCCGCGCCGGCCGGTACCACCACCCACACGCACAGTCTCCCGGCCCCAACACCGGCTTCCAGCTCGGTTAGGAACAGACGCGGCAAAGGCGAAGGCTCCCGCTATCCCGGCCCTTTCATCGCTCTCAGCATTTTTTTTTTTTTCTTTTTGGGTCACACTCGGCGATGCTCAGGGGTTACTCCTGGCTCTGCACTCAGGAATTACCCCTGGTGGTGTTCTGGGGACCATATGGGATGGGATGCTGGGAATCGAACCCGGGTCGGCCGTGTGCAAGGCATATGCCCTCCCCGCTGTGCTATTGCTCCAGCCCCCAACTCCCAGCATTCCTGGTTTGGGGTTTTGTCTGGTTGGTCAGCTTTGGGGTAGTTTGGGGTGAGGGTGGGGGGTTGTTCGTTTTGTTTTTACGCCACGTCCAGTGGCGCTCAGGGCTTACTCCTAGCTCTGCACTCAGGGATCACTCCTGGCGGTGCTCCGGGAACCGTCTGGGGGCTAGGGATGGAACCCGGGTGTGCTGCGGACAAGGCCGGCACCCCACCTGCTGGACTTTCCCAGCAGTTCTTTGTAGTTTTTTTTACCTAGGCTTGTGCTACTAATATCACTGCGAACATAGTCAACAAGCTCCTGAAAATGACCTTCAGAGGCACCGAGTTCAGTTCGGACACCAGCATTAGTCAGCCCTTCTCCCGGCTTCATCCCCTCGCCAACCCCCTCCCCTTCATAGCTGTCAACGCCCCCGGAGTGAAACCCAGTGAGACCACTCTGTGGTACACTGCGGTTTCTGATGGATGCCCGTGTGCTGTGTTCTGACGCACACCGACAATCATTTCATGGGTCACAATTTTCTACCCTGTTACAGCCGGGGCTGGGGATGAGGCTCGGGCCTCGGACGTGCGGAGCCCGGGGGTGGCCCTCCAAGGCTGAAGCAAGGAGCTTCAGGCCCGAGGCTGGGGAGAGAGAGCTCTCGAAGGGCCGGGCACAGGCTGTGCATGCGGGAGGCCTGGCTCTGACCCGGACCCTGCAGCGTCCCCCGAGGGTGACCAGAGCAACCCTCAAACACACAGCCAGGAGGAGCCCCGAGCACTGCTGGGGAGAGCCAAAGAATATACAGCTCCACGCGGCACAGGAATGTTGTAAGCAGGAAGCCTGATAATTAAACAGGCTGTAAATCACGGTGCCACAAATTTAATTTTTTTTTCTTTATTAAAACCCCTCGGGGGCTGGAACAATAGTACAGGGGGTAGGGCACTTGCCTTGCACACGGCCAGCCCGGGCTTGATCCCTGGCACCCTACGTGGTCTCCCAAGCCTGCCAGGAGGGGATCCCTGAGCTCAGATCCAGAAATAAGTCCTCAGCACTGTTGGGTAAGGCCCCCAAACAAACAATATGTTAAAAAAAAAAAACAAACTCAAATATAAACATGCCCTGGCAAGACATGTGAGCATTTACATAAATGCACAAATAAGAAAGATCTTTCTAGATTTGACAATAATGACAAATATAGAGTTACAGGTTGTCAGATCTTATTACCGGGGCAGGGGCTGGGGGACACAGGAGGAAAAAAAAATAACTACAAAACTGAATCAAATTGGGGCCAGAGCTATTGTACCGTGGGTGGGGCGTTTGCCTTGCATGCAGCCTACCCGGGTTAGATCCCCGGCACCCTCTAGGGTCCCCCGACACCCCAGGAGTGATCCCTGAGCACAGAACCAGGAGTAACCCCTGAGTATCACCGGATCTGGCCCAAAGCAAAAAAACATTTGAGTAAAAATAACCATTAAACAGACTGTCGTCCCATTGTTCATCGATTTGCTCGAGCGGGCACCAGTAACGTCTCCATTGTGAGACTTGTTGTTACTGTCTTTGGCATATCGAATATGCCACAGGGAGCTTGCCAGGCTCTGCCGTGCGGGTGGGATACTCTCGGTAGCTTGCTGGGCTCTCCGAGAGGGACAGAGGAATCAAACCCAGGTTGGCCTCGTGCAAGGCCAACGCCCTACCCGCTGTGCTATCGCTCCAGCCAATTCAACAGACAAATTGGTCAAATATCCTCCTCCGCCTCAGGTGTCCCAGACCCTTAGTGTCCTCCCGAGTGCCTCGGGGCAAGAGTGGCCCAGGCCCATCTCCAGTCCCCGTCTCTGGTGACCCTCCCCCTCCCCCAGCACATCCTTCCTTCTTCATGCATCATCCAGGCTCACCCCCCGCCACTCCCCTCTGGGTGGGGGCCTTCCAGACCCCCGAGGCCTGCTCACGCCAAAGAGGACGGGATAAGGCAAAATCACCCAGAGGGGTGGGCAACAGGGCGCTGAGGGGGACTGCGAGGGGGGGCCCTGCTGCCGAGGGGGTGGGAAACTCCGGGAGTCCCTCTGAGAGTAGCGCCGCACCGCTGCCCTACTGTGTGCGCCCCTGAAAGCCGCTGCAGGAGGGCCGGAGCGAGCTGGCCGGTGGGCAGGGCCACTGCTCCGCACGCCACCCACCCAGGTGTAGCCCCTGGCAATGCCCCTCGAGCTTCGCCAGGAGTGATCTCTGAGCACTGCGCCAGGAATAAGCCTTGAGCGCTGCACAGTAAGGTCCAAAGAGCAAGACTCAAAAAACCCCAAAGAACATGTGTGAGCAGCACGAGGAAAGTGGGGCCCAGGAGGATGCAGCAGCCCGCGCTCAGGGGGCCCGTGACACCGCAGCCCAGGGCGTGCCGCAGGGACAGAGACATCTTAGAAATTCTTTTTGAATTTAAGAAAAAAAAAAAAAAGGAAATGGCCTGAGCTTTGCCAGGACCCAACCAGGCGAGAGCCGGGGGCAGGCCCGCGCCCCGCACCGCTATGTGCCCCGCCCCCGCCTCCCACCCCACCCCCCTGCTCCTACTGAGGCCTCAGCTCCCCCGCCCCCGCCCCCCACCCCGCCCCCCTGCTCCGTACTGAGGCCTCAGCTCCCCCGCCCCCGCCCCCCCACCCCGCCCCCCTGCTCCGTACTGAGGCCTCAGCTCCCCCGCCCCCGCCCTCCACCCCGCCCCCCTGCTCCTACTGAGGCCTCAGCTCCCCCGCCCCCGCCCCCCACCCCGCCCCCCTGCTCCTTACTGAGGCCTCAGCTCCCCCGCCCCGCCCTCCACCCCGCCCCCCTGCTCCGTACTGAGGCCTCAGCTCGGCGGTGGTGGCGTAGGGGTGGATGAGCCCATCGGGGTCGGCGTCGGTCGTGTCGCCCTCGGACTGGGATCTCCGGCGCGGCTGGGGAATGGCCACGGTGCGGCCAGTCAAGGTCGTGGCGAGAATGGCCGCGGCCAGCGCCGACCTGCAGATGGAAACAAGGTCGCTGAGATGGGGCGGCCAGACGCGTGGACGGGGAGGGAAAGCAGCTCCTCTCTGACCATGGCCATGGCCCAGCAGCTTCCTGCGGGCATGTGTGTGTGTGCGTGTGCGTGTGCGTGTGTGTGTGTGTGTCTGTGTGTGTGCGTCTGTGTGTGGTGTGTGTGTCTGTGTGTATGGTGTGTGTGTGTCTGTGTGTGGTGTGTGTCTGTGTGTGTGCGTGTGCATGTGTGCGTGTGCGTGTGTGGTGTGTGTGTCTGTGTGTGTGGTGTGTGTCTGTGTGTGTCTGCGTCTGTGTGTGTCTGTGTGTGGTGTGTGTGTCTGTGTGGTGTGTGTCTGCATCTTTGTGTGTCTGTGTGTGGTGTGTGTGTCTGTGTGTGCATGTGCAGGTGTGTGGTGTGTGGTGTGTCTGTGTGTGTGGTGTGTGTGTGTCTGTGTGTGTGCGTCTGTGTGTGGCGTGTGTGTGTCTGTGTGTGTGGTGTGTGTCTGTGTGTGTCTGCGTCTGTGTGTGTCTGTGTGTGGTGTGTGTGTCTGTGTGGTGTGTGTCTGCATCTTTGTGTGTCTGTGTGTGGTGTGTGTGTCTGTGTGTGCATGTGCAGGTGTGTGGTGTGTGGTGTGTCTGTGTGTGTGGTGTGTGTGTGTCTGTGTGTGTGCGTCTGTGTGTGGCGTGTGTGTGTCTGTGTGTGTGGTGTGTGTCTGTGTGTCTGTGTGTGTGCGTCTGTGTGTGGCGTGTGTGTGTCTGTGTGTGGTGTGTGTCTGTGTGTCTGCGTCTGTGTGTGTGTGGTGTGTATGTCTGTGTGTGGTGTGTGTGTCTGTGTGTGCATGTGTGTGGTGTGTGGTGTGTCTATGTGTGTCTGTGTGTGTAGTGTGTGTCTGTGTGTGTGGTGTGTGTCTGTGTGTGTGGTGTGTGTGTCTGTGTGTGTGTGTGTGTGTTTGAAAGGTTTTTTGAAAGGCACGTTGGGGACCCTGAGGGAGAGCAGTGGTTGGCCAATGTGGCAGTCCTGTTTGAGCCCCCACCGCAGACGGGCTCTGGAGAATCACGGGCGTGGCCGTGGAGCCCAGCAGAATTACAGGCCTATCTCTCTGGCCTTCCCCTTCGGGCGGGAGGGCCAGATTCAGTACATACATTCCCTCTATCTAGTCTCGCTTTGGATAACTTGCAAGTGGTTTTTTGGTTTTCTTTTGTCTGGGTCTTGATTTTGATCCCCACCCAGTTGTGCTCAGGGGCTTTTTGGGGGTGGGTTGGGGTGGGGGAATGGGTGGACTCCTGGCTCTGTGCTCCAGGATCACTCCTGGTGGGGCTCAGGGGCGACTATGGCATGTTGGGGGACGGCACCCTGGCTGGCTGCAGGCAAGGCAAAACACCTGACTCATTCTCCCGGCACTCCACCCCAAAAGCTACCCTTCTTAAGGGCTGAGCACTGGATGGGAGAGCACTACACGGAGACTCTGCAGTTCTGCAGAAGGTGCCCCTGAGCGCTCAGCACAGTGGCCCTCGGGTGCACGTGGGAGCAAACCACCAGGGTGGGGGTTCAAAGGTTACAGGAGGGGCCAGAGATAAGATAGGAGGGAGGGTGTTTGCCTGGAACGCAGCCAAGCAGAATTGATCCCTGGACCCCATATGATCATTGAGCACCTCCAGGAGTAATCCCTGAGTGCAGAGGCAGGAGTCACCCCTCAGCACATCTGGGTGTGACCCCCAAACAAAAACCAAAACAAGACAAAAAAAACCCAGGATCACAGGAACAATGCCAGGCACTTAGGCGTGGCTGGGGACAGTCCCCCGCCCCACCAGATGGACAGGGGAAATGACAGTGCCCGGGTGCAGGACTCCCGCAGGTCTTAGACTGAAACGGACAGTAACTAGTTCCAGATGGAGCACTGCCCCAGACTCCTCCAAAAAATTACCACAGGAGCCAGACCCAAAAGATCAGACTGTTTCCAAGGAACTTGACTCCATCCCGAAGTGAAACTCACAACGTAAAACAGCAATGTCCAGCATTCAGTAAGACGAAACTCACAACGATGTCTAGTATTCAACCGAAGATGACCAGGCCATGCAGACAAACAGGAAAACACGACCCATAAAAAATAAGAAGAAGCCATCAAAACCACTCAGCACTGAGCACTGACGTTGGGAGTTAGCAGAGAAGGAAACCGAAGACAGTTATAATAACCGTCTTCCACATATTCCGAAAGCTAAATAGGGAGATGGAAGATTATAAAGAAGACTTTAGCTTAAAAGATATCGAAATTACACTGCTGAGAGTAAAACAGATTATATGTTCCAGAAGAAAAAAAAAGATACTGGAAGCAAAATAACAGTGAATAAACCAAAACGAATGCAAAAAAGGAAAAATCACTGTGGAATTGTGAGATGCAAGTTTTCAGAAGACTGTTTGTATCGGTGTCTTTTTTTTTTTCTGGCATGGGCTCAGGCACATGTCCAGCAGTTTCTGAGTTATGACTGATTATGGTGCCAAGGATGAAATCCTGGGCTCCAGGCCTTTGGGTTGTCTGCCTAGCCCTATTCAGCCATGTCTTAAGCCATTAATTTTTGGTTATAATTCATTAATGCAATAGCCTTTTTATCAAATAGTACTGGAATGATTGGCTAGCCATATACAAAGAAGAAGAAAGAAGAGAAAGGAGAGAGGAGAGAGGAGGGGAGGAGGGGGGAGGAGGAGGAGAAGGAAGGAGAGAAAGGGAGGGGGGAGGAGGGGGAGGGAGGGGGAGGGGAAGGGGGGAGAAGGGAGGGGAGGGGGGAGGAGGAGGAGGAGGAGAAGGAGGAGAAGAAAGAGGAGAAGAAAGAGAGAGAAGAAGGGGAAGAAGAGGAGGAGGAGGGGAAGAGGAGAAGGAGGAGGAGCAGGAGGAGGAGGGAGGAGAAGGAGAAGGAGAAGGAGAAGAAGAAGGAGAAGAAGAAGAAGAAGAAGAAGAAGAAGAAGAAGAAGAAGAAGAAGAAGAAGAAGAAGAAGAAGAAGAAGAAGAGGAAGAGGAGGAGGAGGAGATAGAAGAAAAGAAGAAAGAAGAAGAAGAAGGAAGAGAGAAGAAGAAGAAGAAGAAGAAGAAGAAGAAGAAAAAGAAGAAGAAGAAGAAGATTTATACTTCCTATATCAAACAACTCAAGGTTCTGAGAGAAAAACTCATAGTTTACATTCAGAAGGCTCAGATCTGACCCTAAACACCACGTTCCCTCGGGAGCAACCCCCAGAGTATAGAATCAGGGGTAGGCCCTGAGTAACATGGGGTTTGCACTCTATTTCCACTCCCCCCGCCACACACACACACCATATTAACTCAAAATGGATATAGGCCTAAAGGCACAGCCTACAAAACTTCTAAAACAGGGGGCGGGGGCCAGAGCAATCGTACTGCGGTAGGGTGCTTGCCTTACACGCGGCTGACCTTGATCCTGACCCAGGTTTGATCCCCAGCATCCTCTATGGTCCCCTGAGGCCGCCAGGAGTGATCCCTGAGTGCAGAGCCAGAAGTGAGTATAACACTCATAACGGTGCATAGAGTTGTCTTCTACTAGATTAAGAAAGGTTAAAAACACATAGCTATTTTTTTTTTCGCTTTTTGGGTCACACCCGGCAATGCACAGGGGTTACTCCCTGGCTCTGCACTCAGGAATTACTCCTGGCGGTGCTCGGGGGACCATATGGGATGCTGGGAATCGAACCCAGGGCCGGCCGCATGCAAGGCAAACGCCCTACCCACTGTGCTATTGCTCCAGCCCCAAAAACACATAACTCTTAATCATCACTAATTTACTTTTGTTGATTTATTTTCTGATGATTTTATTTGCAATTCCTTTAAGTTTGGGGTTTTTTTTTTCTTGCTTTTGGGTCACACATGGTGATGCACAGGGGTTACGCCTGGCTCTGCACTCAGGAATTACTCCTGGCTGTGCTCTGGGACCATATGGGATGCTGGGAATCGAACCCGGTTCGGGCCGCGTGCAAGACAAACACCCTACCCACTGTGCTATTGCTTTAGCCACTCCTTTAAGTTTTAATGGATCAAGTAATATTAATAAATTTGTTATATGGCTGCCAAGTGGATAGGCTGGGAGGTGGGAGGGTACCTGGGAATATTGGTGGCGGGAAGGGGACACTGATTATGGGACTGGTTGTCGGAATGTTGTATGCCTAAAACGAACTCTATGAACAATTTGTAAATCACAGTGTTTCAATAAACACTCCTGGGTGGGGGAAAAACACATATAGGATGTTGTATGCCCATTATAGACCAATAAAATTATTTTTAGAACAACAAAAAAGACTGCTAAAACAAAAACAGTAGGGGCCAGAGTGACAGTACAGTGACAGTACAGCGGCCTTGCACATGGCCAACCCGGGGTTCAATCCCCTGCAACCTATATGGTCCCCTGAGCACTGTCAGGACTAATTCCTGAGTTCAGAACCAGGGGTAACTAACCCCTGAGCATCCCCATGTGTGACCCAAAAAGCCCCACCCCCCAAAAAAAAAACCAAAAATAATAATGATCTCTTGTGGAGTTTGTAACACAGAGCATTAAAACATAAAAGTAACACAAAGGGGGCCGGAGCGATAGCACAGTGGGTAGGGCATTTGCCTTGCACGCGGCCGACCTGGATTCGATCCCCGGCATCCCATATGGTCCCCCAAGCACTGCCAGGAGCAATTCCTGAGTGCAAAGCCAGGAGTAACCCCTGAGCATCACTGGGTGTGACCCAAAAAGAAAAAAAAAAAAAGTAACACAAAGGATGGGGACTTGTTCTAAGGTTCTCGCACTAACCTACGCCACCTGAAGTAGAAACATATCAAAGATCGGTTTCTACTGCTAGGAACTGAAAATATCTCGAAATGTGCCAGATTTTCTAAGGCCGCGTTGATCATCTGGGGCATCAATGATTGACTATAATCCCGCGCTGAGTGCGAGAGGCGGCCTAAAACCAAACCCAAACCAAGACAGCTTGTAACCCGGGAAGGCCTCTGTGGTGGCAGTTGGTTTTGAAGTCACAGCTGGCCGCGCCCAGGGACCCATTCCCCACTCACGGCCTGGGAGTCAGTCCAGAGGGGCTGGGGGACCCGGAGGTGGCCAAGCTCAAGGCCAGGGCTCCAGCAGGGAAGGTCTGTGCCCCAGCCAACGGCACTTTTCTGCAGCTCGGGCACCCGAGACTTGAGATTTCCCGGAAGTCCAGGGCTTACAGGCATGAAACAGTATGTAGGTGCTTGTGCGTGAGACGGGAAGGCTCGGGCATGGCTGCCGCTGCCGCTGCCCAAACCCACCAGCCCCAGTGACACAGCAGCGCCTGGGAGCTGGGCCCTGGCGGGCATCAGGCCTTGACGGGAGACAGGCAATGGTGCTTCTCTGTTTAGTTAGGGTTTTCTTTTTTTTGGGGGGGTGCTCAGGGCTGATTCCTTGCTCTGTGCTCAGCAGCGATCACTCCAGGTGGCCTTGGGGGACCCTATGGGGTGCTGGGGATTGAACCTGGGTCAGCCGTATGTAAGGCAAGCGAGCTACCCGCTGCACGATTGCTCCAGCCCGGAAGCTATGGTCTCTCTACAGGGAGGCACCACAAGAGGGCGCTTTAATACAGTCCTGTCAGGACTGCTCTAGCGCAAAGGAACATCACCATTGTTATTGTGGTTGGTTTTTTTTGGTTTGCTTGTATGTTTGTTTTACTTTTTTTGGGTCTCACCCAGCGATGCACAGGGGTTACCTCCTGGCTTTGCACTCAGGAATTACTCCTGGCAGTGCTCAGGAATGCTGGGAATCGAACCTGGGTCGGCCACGCAAAGCAAACGCCCTACCCGCGTTGCTATTGTTCCAACATTGTTTTTTACCCCCTTTTAATTTTTTTCTTAAATTTTAAAATTTTTTATTTTTTCTAGAACATTAAAAAACCATTCATGATTGAATTTCAGTCATACAGTATTCCAACACTCATCCCTTCACCAGTGTACATTTCCCAGCACCAGTGTCCCCACCCCCACCCCCTGCCTGCCTCTTTAGCAGGTGCGCTTCCCCCCCCCCTCCCTCCCTCTCTCCTTCTCTCCCTCCCCCTCTCTCTCTCCCCCCTTCCCTCTTTCTCCCCCTCTCTCCCACTCCTCCTCCCCCCCCTTCTGGGCACTGTGCTTTGCAATATTGATCACGCTGGACAAGATCTGAGGATTAAAAGTAGGTAAGGGATATTCTCGGAACACCAACATTCTTTCCAAGCGTGTTTGTCGGGAAGCGCCTCCCTTTCCAACTATCTCTGAAAAGAAGGCGGCAAATCAGTTCTCTTGCTAACTCGTGAATGGTGACGCCTTTCTAACACCATGCACAAAAGTCAAATCAAAACGGACTGAAGACCTTAATGTCAGACCTTAGAACTGAAAATATCTTGAGATATGCCAGCACCTTGAGGAAAACAGACAGAACACTGCATGCTAGTGAAACCAGAGGAGCCCTCGATGATTCCACAGCACTGACTGAGCAAATGGAAGCCGAGGTAAACAAAGAGGATTGCATCAAACTAAGAAGATTCTGCCCTGCAAAGGAAACAACTAGGCTACATATATCCCTGATACATGAAGCACTGGTAGAACTTTATAAAGAAAATAAACTAGCCCCACCCCAGAGTGGGGCGGGGGAGCCCATCACCCACCCCAACAGAAGCCCGGCAGCTGAAAACCTCTAGAACTCAATCGCCACCATGCTCACAGCGGATCAGGACACCACAGGACACTACAGGCTCGGGACAAGCGCCCCACGCATGATAATGAACCTGCTGAAAAACTCAGGGATGCGAGTTTTGTGATGGAAATCCCCAAGGGAATGGGGGAATGGGCTCCCCCCCCTCTCCCTGTGAGGCCTGGAGGTCACACCCACAAACAGCCTCTGGTACCATGCAAGTTCATTAATCAATGATCCAGAGACTTACAAATAAATCTTGAAAGAGAGCAAGAAGCTGCAGCAACTCCAGCTCTATTACCATATTTAAAATTTTGGATGGAGTGACATCTCATACTCTATGCCACTGATGTACCAAGAGTAGCACACCACATTTGATGGGGCGTAACATAGGCAGCTAAGCTGGATCAAAATACACACACACACACACACACACACACACACACACACACACACACACACACACACACACACACAAGACTCAACCTGTAATAACATATTAGTAATCTCTTATACAAGGGTTTCATGGCTCCAAGGTGAGACACAACAATCTTTATACACCTTCCTCTAAGAAAACCTTTTTGGATCCTTTTTAGTCGATTACTCTGAACAAGCAATACAAAATAAATTATTTAGGATCTGCGTTTGGGGCAGGCTTGGGTGGTGGTGGGAAAATTCTAAATAATGGCGGTGATAAGGTGTAATGGTGGTGGGTTTGGTGTTAGAATATTGAATGTAAGAAATTATTGTGAACAAACAACCTTATAAAACTTAAAAAAAAAAATTTTAAAGAAATAAACTATCCCCATTGAAAAATAAGGGGAAGAGGTGAACAGAAACCAGCTCAAAAATGCCATAACTGATGGCCAAAAGGCATATGGAAATATGCTCTCATCACTGATCACCAGGGAAGCGCAAATCAAAACAACAATGAGGTATCATCTCACCCCAGGGAGTCTGCCACACATCACAAAGGACGAAAACAACCAGTGCTGGTATGCGTGCGGGCAAAAAAGGGGCGACCATTCATTGCTGGCGGGCATGCGGACTAGTCCAGACTTTTTGGAAAAAATATGGACACGCCTCAAAGAACTTGGAATTGAGCTTCTCGATGACCCAGCAACTCCACTTCTTGGCAACTACCCCCAGGGCCCAAAAATTATTTAGAAAAGACATTCGCATCGCTCCTCGGCCTTTTGGCTAAGATGGAGTGTAGTATCTGTTCTTATTACTACCTGCTACATCCTCTATCTATCGAGGACAATATATGAAATGGAGTTGGGGGGCAGAGACTGGAACAGGCGCTTGCTCCAGCCACTCCACACATCGGCCTGGTAATGCAGCACCTCCAGGAATGGTGCCCGAGAAAAGGAAAGAAAAGAAAAGACTTTTGCACTCCTCTGTTCATTGCAGGCCTACTCACGATAGCCAAAATCTGGAAACAACCAAGTGTGCAAGAACAGATGACAGGATAAAGAAACTATGGTATATAGACACCATGAACACTACTTAGCCAAAGAGGGAAAAAAAAAATGAAAGCCTGCAATTTGCTACTACATGGATGGATCTGGAGAGTATCATGCTGAGTGCAGTCAGAAGAGGGAAGACAGACTAAGCTCTCTCATACGGAATCACGGTAAGGGATAACAAATGCGCGAAGGCAACAGAAACAGAACCAGTCAGAAGCTTCCAGTAGGAAGCTCCCCACAAAGGCAGGCTACGGGGAGAGACTGGAACAATGGGTGGAGGGAAACTCTGGTGTCCGGTGTGGTGCTAGAATGCTTTGTGTGTGGAACCCTAGAATAACAGTTTTGTAAATCACTGTATTGCTGTATCACTGTCATCCCGTTGTTCATTGATTTACTCGGGCGGGCTCCAGTAACGTCTCTATTAGTCCCAGTCCTGAGATTTTAGCAGCCTCTCCTTACTCGTTTTTCCAACGATTGGAGCCTCTTTTCAGGGTCAGGGGGATGAGACCTGTTATTGTTACTGTATTTGGCATATCAAATACACCACAGGGAGCTTGCCAGGCTCTGCTATGTGGGCAGGATACTCTCAGTAGCTTGTCGGGCTCCCCAAGAAGCAAATATATATATATATATATATAATATATATATATATATGTCATATATATATACAGAAGCAGCCTTGAGTTCTGGAGGGTGGTCAATGAGGCTTACGGGTGTGATCCCTGGGTGGCCGGGGACTGGGGGAAGCAGGCAGAACTTGGTAAATCATGGGGCCTAAAATAACAATTATTTTTAAAATCCTTGTCCTTATGAATACAACAGAGTCCAAACATGCCCGGCAGAGGCAGGGCGCTTAGGTATAAAGACCGTTGGCTCTCTGGAGGATGAGGGAGTCCCCGGCTCTGGCAAGGAATATGTATCCCTCTCCTCCCAGCAAAGCCGTTTTTCTGAAAGCAAACTCATGTTAGAAAAAATAAAAGGATGTGCATGAAATGTATGTCCCTTATATATATATGCTAACCTAAAGACTCAGACTTTAATGCTCTATGATTTGAAAGCTTCTCGTTGCGTTCCGTGACAACAAGTGGGGAGAACTCTGTACCCCAAGAGAGACAGACACCCCTCACCAGCTGCAGTGTGTGTGTGTGTGTGTGTGTGTGTGTGTGTGTGTGTGTGTGAGTGTGAGTGAGTGCCAGGATGGGGCACTGGATGGACAGATGCCCCTCACCAGATGCAGTGTGTGTGTGTGTGTGTGTGTGTGTGTGTGTGTGTGTGTGTGTGTGTGTGTGTGTGTGTGTGTGTGTGTGGCTGGGCAAGAGCTGCGGGAAGTCCGGCTCGCGGGAACTCACCTGGGCCTCTCTGGAGACGGGTTGGGGCTGCGGGGGGGCGGCGTGCGGGGCACGGCTGCCTTGGGGGCGATGCTGGCTGCGGGAAGAAGGCCATGGGCGATATGTCTCTGCACCAAGGAAACACAGGAGTCACGGGCGAGCCTCCCCTCTGCCTTCCCGGGGCCCGGCGCAAGGAGGGGCCCCCGCGCTCCCCGGTGAGTAAGCAAGCTCACCATCACTGCTCACCCTGCCCTCTCAGGGGCTTCCCTGACCACCCCCTTCCCGGGTCACCCTCCAGCTGGACCTCACCTTGCCTCAGGGGACACAGCCCCCCTATCCCTGCCAGATGGCCACCCTGATACAGGCAAATGTCTGTGGGGTTTGTTTTTGTTTTTTAGCTTTTTGGGTCATACCTGGCGATGCTCAGGGGTTACTCCTGGCTCATGCACTCAGGGGTTATTCCTGGCTCTGTACTCAGGAATCACTCCTGGAGGTGCTGGAGGGGACCACATGGGATGCTGGGGATCGAACCCGGGTTGGCCGCGTGCAAGGCAAACACCCTCCCCGCTATGCTATCGCTCCAGCCCCGCAAACGTCTGTGTCTTTTAGGCCACACCCCACAATGATCAGGGCTTACTGCTGGCTCTGCACTCAGGAATCACTCCTGGCGGTGCTCCGGAGACCATGTGGGGTGCCAGAGATGGAACCCAGGTGGGCTGTGTGCAATGCAAGGGCCTTCTGTGAGTCAAGGCCTGGCATCGGCTCGGGGCGGGGGGTGGGGGGTGTCTCTCAGTGTCTGAGGGGGTGGCCCACTGTGCCCCGAACACGGAGGGCGGGCATCCAACACCAGCCCCACAGCCGAAGTAGGGAGCCAAGGACCCAGGGCTGAGCGGCCCGGGGAGGGCTCCTTCAGGCCCCCTGAGAAGCCCACAGACACCCGGGCGGGGCTTCTGAGACCTGGGCAGGGGGGTGGGAGAGCCAGCCTGGAAGAGGAAACGCCCGAGAGCAGAAAGGAGCAGGGCCCTCGGGGCCGGGTTCTGGAAACGAGCACACAGTCTGCTGGGACAGCGGCTGGGTCAGAGCCGGCGCAGCCCTGCGGCCACTCGTGAAGCCACCGGGAGACTCATCAGGCCACGGGAGGCACTGCCTTGTGGGGGGCACAGGCACCTGCCACCGTTGTCAGTCAGGATGTACACAGCGGCCTTCTCCCCTGCTCCCCATGGTTCAAGGGGACAACTCGTGACCTTTGAACACTACAGGGCTGACACTTGGTAGATCGTCCCCAAAAGGCATCATGAGTTCTAGTTTTTTTTTTTTTGTAGCAAGAAATTTTTGGATGTGGCATAAAATCATTCTGCAAAAAAAATCGAACTGTAATCATGCATGCACTGTGCTGCCACAGTCTGCAGGGCTATTACTGTTTCAAACCTGCAGAGCTACCTTGGCCGCCACCAGGGGCCAGAGCCCTCTTCCGGGTCCCATGGTCCCCTTTTGCCCCCTTAGCAGCATCAATTCAATAAAATAGCAGCCTGTTTTATTGACTCGCTCTCAGGACAGCGTCTAATCCCTTGTTTTTTAAAAAAAGAAAAAAGTCTAACACTCAAGAACAGTAGCAATAAGTACCAGGAGGATTACTCCATAGTTTAGAAGCCGGCCTTGCATGCTGGGGGAAAAGGCAGCTCAGAGAGAGAAGGGACCACCAAGTCAAGGGTGCTAGGAGGGCCCATTCGGGATGGGAGATGCGGGCTGAAGTAGATTATAGACCGAACATGATGGCCACTCACTACCTCTACTGCAAACCACAAGACCCACAAGGAGAGAGAGAGCAAAAGGGAATGCCCTGCCACAGAGGTGGGATGGGGTGCAGGGAGGACAGGGAGGGGGTGGTGGGAGGGATGCTGGGACCACTGGTGGTGGAAAATGGGCACTGGTGGAGGGATGGGCACTCGACCATTTGTATGACTGAAACACAAGCACGAAAGTTTGTAAGTCTGTAACTGTACCTCACGCTGATTCACTATAAAAATTTTTTAAAAGTCTGAGGGCTTCCCGAGCAGTGGGGCTGGGGATTAGGGCTACACCTGGTGCCCATGGAATCAGGGTGGAATCAGGGTGCAAAGCTTATGCCTCTCACCCCTGAATTATCTCCCCAGACCCTTGCTTTGTTTTTAGGTGTTTCTTATAACACACACACACACACACACACACACACACACACACACACACACACACACACACACACACATACACACTCTGAACCTTTCTTGCAGACAGCCCCTCATGACAAGAGGCAATGTGGTGGTCGCCCACTGCTCCTCCTGATGGACCCAGGCCCGCCTCTGCAGCACCCAGAGGTGCTTCCAGAGTCCACAGAGCAAATAATCTGCTCCTCTGCACCCAGAACCTTCTCTCACTCCCCAGACCGACTCTGCAGGCTGACCTTGCGCCGCTCGCTCCCTGGGGCTGCGCCTCCTCAGGAGAGGAGCCCTCCCATTCTGTGCAGAAATCCTAGTGGCACTGTTGTCCTTTACACCGTAGGACCATGGGCTGCCAGTTAGCTGGGGGGACCCGGACACGGTAGGACTCGATCGTGCAATCAAAGGGGGTAGGGCGTTGGCCTTGCATGCATGCAGCTGACCCGGGTTTGATCCCCTGCACCCCTTGTGGTCCCCCAAACCCTCAAGGAGTGATCCCTGAGTGCAGAGCCAGGAGTTAAGTCCTGAGCGCTTCTGGGTGTGTTCCCCCCCCCAAAAAAAATGCAATCAAAGTTTAATATACATGCTGGCCAAACTGCACTGTGAAAGCATGTTCTACCCAGGTCCTCACTGTACCACCCCACCCCCCCTCACCCCCGCACCTGTCCAGAGTGGCCTCAGCAGGAGGTAGGGCTGAGGCTGGGAAGAGAAGGCAGAGGGGTTTGCAATCTCCACTTGAAATGGGTTAAGGTGGGGGCCGGAGAGACAGTACAGCGGGCATGGCGCTTGCTTGCCTTGCAGGCAGTCGACCTGAGCTCAATCCTGGCATTCCATATGGTTCCCCCAAGCACACCAGGAGTGACTCCTGAGTGCAGAGCCAGGAGTAGCCCCTGACCACCTCCAAGTGTGCCCACCCCCCAAAAAAAATAAATAAAAAGGGTTAAGATGCTTGCCTTGCTTCTGTGTGTGCATGTGTACGTGTGTATTTTTGTGTATTAAGAACACTGGGTTCTAATGAGTGTCACAATCAGACTAAATCTGTTTTGTTTGGGGGCCCCTCTGAGACTGATTTTCACATCTTGTGCCACCCCATGCATCTCTGTTTGAACCTGGCAGCTCTTCTGTCTAAAATCCCCTAGGGAGGGGCTGGAGCAACAGCACAGTGGGTAGGGCGTTTGCCTTGCACTCGGCCGACCAGGGTTCAATTCCCGGCATCCCATATGGTCCCCCCGTGCACCCCCAGTAGTAATTCCTGAGTGCATGAGCCAGGAGTAACCCCTGTGCATTGCTGGGTATGACCAAAAAAGGAAAAACATATCCCCTGGAGAGGTGGGGAGGGGTCAGCACTAAAGTCAGCACCCCAACTAAAAGGCTGCGACCCCCAATGAATATTGCAGGTAAAAAGATGTTCCAGCATATATTAAATGTAATCAACTATTGGGGGGGGGGAGTTTCTTTGAAACAGGTAAAATTTCCAGCAATAATTTTGAAGAAATTTGAAACATCAAATCCTCTTGTGGCACACTTTAAAAAAAAAAATTACAACTAACACACGGGGGCTGGAGCGATAGCACAGCGGGTAGGGCGTTTGCCTTGCACTCGGCCAACCGGGGTTCAATTCCCAGCATCCCATATGGTCCCCCGAGCACCGCCAGGAGTAATTCCTGAGTGCAGAGCCAGGAGTAACCCCTGAGCATCGCCGGGTGTGACACAAAAAGCCAAAAAAAAAAAAAATTACAACTTACACTGAGATACATAATGCAACTTTCCCCCAATATTCCAAAAGTTATTAACCTAAATTGTGGAATTTTATATTCAGTGTTTTTCTTCAAAAACTTAAAATTCATATAATTATTCTGGGAGGGGCGGGGTGAGATGTTCCAGCTGGCAGGACAAGCCCAGCCAGCAGGTGGGCGGGCAAGCACCCAGATAAAAGAGTGCAACCCCCCAGAGACCAAGTGTGCAAGCACCACGGCCCTAACTGGGAGCCCCACCTGCAACCCCCCCCCACACACACACACACACACTTCTCAGCCCTGCAGCACAAGCAAAGGCTAGAGCTCTCCACAACCAAGTTCGTGGGCACGGGGGCACGGCGGTCTCAGCAGAGGCAAGGGGAAGGCGGGGCGGCGGCTGCCGGGGACTCAGGGGAGCCCCTTCCGAGCAGAGGCGCGGCGGCAGCGCGGGGGAGGCCGGCGGTGGAGCTGGCGGGGAGAACCGACCGACTTGGCTGATGCAGGGTGTCCGGAACGAGCGGGACTCCCCCACCTGGAGTTTCTTCTAGCAACTTTGTGCCGAGCAGCAGGGCACTCACTCCCCGACCGCGGAAAGAATGTTTGCGGGGTGGAAGTGCATGAGGAGAGAGAAAAAAAAAAGGGGGGGGGGTTTCTATTTTAATGAGTTTTTTTTTTAATTTTCTTGTCTTGGGCCACACCCAGAGATGCTCAGGGCTTACTCCTGGCGATGCATCGAGGACCACATTGGATGCCGAGGATCAAACGCAGGTCAGCTGCATGCAAGGCAATCGCCCTCCCCGCTGTGCTATTGCTTCGGGGGCCCAAAACTGGATTTTCTTCTAACTCCTTCCTTCTTGTGCAGCTGCCTTGCCTCTCGGCCCAAGCCCCAACCTCTGCCCCGAAGAACTCCCGGCCCGTACAAGCCGGCGGGGATGTACTCACGAACTGGCCCCGGCGGCCCCTGCGGAAGCCCTGGAGCATCTCTGCGGCGGCTGGGGCGGGGCAGTGTCCTGCCGGCCTCGCGATCACCCACCGCACACCTGGAGGACCGCTCGGGACCGCTAGTCCCCAGCCTAGGGCCTAGCCCTAGACGCCTTTTTTCCCAGGGGGTGCTTATCAACCACCGCGTCTACCATTGGCTCATCTTCCTCCGCAGCCAATCAGAGACAAGTTTACTTGGCGTCCGTCGCTCTTGGCAACCAGCGGGTCCTGATTCAAAAGCGCTGCAGCGCGGAAATGTGCCGCTAGCCGTCCTCTGATTGGTCCGCCCCGGTGTCCGTCGGCGGCCCCCGTAGCCTATCCAGAGCTGCGGGAGGCGGAGGGCGGGCAGCTTGAAGGATTCCCGAGCTCGCCCGCCCAGCAGCCCCGGAAGTGCCCCGCTGTTCCTAACGCGGTTCCGAGCGGGGCCCGACTGGGCTCGGTTCTAGCTCTGGGCCGGACTGAGAAGACACATGTGTGAAACAAAGCTGGGGTCGCCGGGGCCAGGCCAGTGACGATAAGCAGGAACGGGACCACCTGCACCGGAACTGCAGTGCTACATTGTAGACCTTGGCAGACGCTGCGGAAGGTCCGGCGGGGAATGCGCCCGCGGGCGTGTGCCCAAGGGCCGGCCCTCGGACCTTTCGGACGTCCCTCTCCAGCCCGAAGCTGCCCATGGAAAGGCTCCCCCGTGATTGCACCGGCCCCACGCACGTGCCCCTGGGCTACCTGGTGGCCAGTGACAAGTGGCGCGGGTCGCAGCTGGCGCAGGCCCTGCAAGGTGGGTGGGCTTGCCCCCGGGGCTACGTGGTGGCCAGTGACAAGTGGCGCGGGTCACAGCTGGCGCGGGCCCTGCAAAGTGGACGGGCATGCCCCGGGCACGAGCCCTCACCCTCACGGCTTTGCTGTGCACCTCCCGGACTCAGGAGCTCGCGGTCTTGTCTGTGTTTTAAGGGAAAACTACGTTGGTGTTTGAGGACGGCCTGTCCCCGGTGGACTTCTACGTGTCCAGCCGCTCCTGCATCCTCTTCATCTCCGAAGCGGATTTGGTGGCAGGGAATGGCTACAGGAAGAGGCTCGTAAAGGTTAGGAATGTAAGTACCTAGCCGAACCTGGAACTGACCACTGACTTCTTGTCCTCTTTCAATCGTTTGCAAATTTTTTTTTAATTGAATCACCATGAGATACAGTTACAAAGCTTTCATGATTGAGTTTCAGGTCATACAATGATAGAACACCCCTCACACCACCAGTGCGCATTTTCCACCACCAATGACCCCAGTGTCCCCTCCGCCACCCCTACCCCATCCTTCCCCCTGTCTCTGTGGCAGGCACCTTCCTTCTTACTCTCTCTCTCTCTCTGCTTATTGGCATCATGGTTTCATTTGTAATAATTTATATAAAACCAGAGCAGCGGTACAGAGGGCAGGGTGTTTGCCTTGCACACTGTCCACCCAGCTTCAGTTTTTCCGCTTCCCAAGTGGTCCCCTGCGCCTGTCAGGAATGATCCCTGATGAAGAGCCGTGTGGCCCAAAGGGAAAACTAAAACATTGACCATTGCAAACCCTCTTGGAGCAAAATCTTTCCTACTTTACAAAGTATTTTGTTACAAATTGATGTTTGTTTGTTTCTTTCTTTTTGCTCACAACTTGCTATTCAGGGGGTACTCCTGGCTCTGCACTTAGGAATTACTCCTGGCGGGGCTGGGGGAACCATATAGGATGTCAGGGATCAAATCCAGATAGGCCACATGCAAGGCAAACGCCTTGCCTGGTGTACTATGCTTTGGTCCCAGATTTTTATTGTGGTTTTTTTTTTTTTTTTTGCTCCACACCCAGCGGGGTACTCAGGACTTACTCTTGGCTCTGCACTCTGGAATTACTCCTAATGGGCTCAAAAGACCACCCGGGGTTCCAGGAATCAAATCTGGGTTGGCAGTGTGCAAGGCAAGCACCCAACCCACTGTACTATTGCTTTTTTTTAATTTGTGGCACCCACAAATTAATTTCTTGTCTCTTATCACCACCTCCCCCTCCACCCCCACTTTGAAGTCCAGTCATCTCCAAGGGATTGTCCTAGTGGAAAAGACTTACATGAGTGAACAGTACTTCCCGGCCGTCCAGAAGTTCACGGTTCTAGACCTGGGCATGGTGCTGCTCCCCGTGGCCAGCCAGATGGAAGCTGCCTGCCTGATTAGCGAGTTGGTAAGTACCGATCCCTGCCACTCTAGCCCTGGGAGCAACTCCCGTCCAACCTTGCAATCTCTCCTCTAGCCCTTGCCCTTGCTATTGTTGCGGCATTTCCATCTGCGTTATTCTCTTTATTCCTAAAACTTGGGGGACGGGAGTAGTAGACCTCACATGTGTGACACCCTGGGATCCAGCCTCAGCACCAAAACAAACAGACAGACAAAAAAACCCCCTACCCCTGGAGCCAAAACGGGTGGGCATTTGCCTTGCATGCAGCCAACCCAGTTTCAATCCCTGGCATCCCATATGGTCCCCCAGCACTGCCAGGAGTGATTTCTGAGTGCAGGAATAACCCCTGAGCATTGCTGGATGTGACCAAAAAAAAAAAAACACCTATCTGTTTTGGAGGAAAATTTTAGTTCAGAAACTGCTTCTGCAAGCAGATGAGTTGTCCCCAGGAATATTCTAGACAAGTGATTGGTAATCAAGCGAGGGCCCTCATTTTAGATTCCCACTGTCGTTCAATGCAGGCGAAAATGCCCACTGTTGGGCCTCAGCTCCACATCAGCATCAGCACTCCATGTGCATATTGATTTTAAAAACAGGAGCCATCGGGGCTGGGTAGGGCGTTTGCCTTGAACCCCGACCCGGGTTCAATTCCCTGCATCCCATAGGGTCCCCTGAGCACTGCCAGGAATAATTCCTGAGTGCAGAGCCAGGAGTGACCCCTGTGCATTGCTGGGTGTAACCCAAAAAGAAAAAAAAAAACCAACCAGGAGCCATCCTTGATAGTATTGTGGGGGGCAGTTCAGCTACTGAACTCCAGGTATCACACATACTAGGGATGTGTGGGACCACACGAGCTATCTCCCTGACCCCAAGTTGTTGTCTTTTAGCTGATTCTCCATGGTTCTCTCTAATATTCATCTCTGCTGTACATTAGAATCCCCTGGGAACCTTTAAAATCAGAACATAAAGTCTGAGCATCACTCCTTTTCTTTTTTTACTTTGGGGGGCAGGGGGTGGGGAGCACACCTTAGGGAGCAACTTACTCCTGACTCTGTGGGACCATACGCAGTGAGGGGGCACCAACCCAGGAGGGCTGCTTGTAAGCAAGTGCCTTAGTCCCTCTACTGTTTCCCCCACGCCTGAGCATCGTTTGCAGTTGTGTTGTTTTCCAGTCTGATGTGCAGGACTGTGAAGCAGCGGGAAAATGCAACCAGGTGGTATGTGGTTTCCCCCTTGCTCGCAGTCTTTCTCCGAGTCCTTAACCAGGCACGTCGTGGAGAATTCTCATCAGTCCACACCACATTTCTTTCCTTTTTATTATTTGAAGCAAAACAGGTTTTATTGAAGGCTTTTAGGAAGTGGAAAGGAGAGAGGGAAGGAGAGAGTGTAACACACTCAAGAGAGAACACAGGCTGCTCCAAAGGCAGAGAGAGCCCGTCCATACACCCAGCATTAGGTACGGAAGCATGAAAGTACACAGCCCAAGAGGGGAGGTACGGGTGCCACACATGCTTGGCCACATGGGCACAAGCAACACATGGGCTCAGGGAGGACATGTGCCTCTTTTTTTTTTCCTTCAGCAGGGAGCTCTTTTCAGTCCTGCTGGGGACCCCAGGAATACATCTGACAGTGTTCGGGTGGCCAGGTGGTGTCAGGAATCGAACCCACAACCCTGTGAAAAAATATTTTGGACTATCTGAAATGTGCAAAGCCCCTGAAATGTTTCTCTTTTCTTTTTTTTGTTTTGGGGCTTCACCTGGCAGTGCTCAGGGGTTACTGATTCTGCATTCAGGAATTACTCCTGGCAGAGCTCAGGGGGTCATAAGGGATGCTGAGGACTAAACCCAGGTCTGCTGCATGCAAGGCAGGCACCCTACCCACTGTACTCTCTCTCCCCAGCCCCCTGAAACATTGATTACTAAGCACAACCTGTTTGAATTTCTCAGTTATGTTTTCAGTATAACTGGCTGGAGTGATAGCACAGTGGGTAGGGCGTTTGCCTTGTGCGCAGCCAACCCGGGTTCGACTTCTCCGTCCCTCTCAGGCTGCCCAGCAAGCTACCTAGAGTATTCCGACCACCCAGCAGAGCCTGGCAAGCTCCCCAGTGGGGTATTTGATATGCCAAATACAGTAACAAGTCTCACAATGGAGACGTTACTGGTGCCCGCTCGAGCAAATCGATGACAGTAATACAGTGGTGTTTTCAATGCTTTCATACTAAGCATTCTTGAAACTCAAGTGTTTGAAAATTATCCTTTTCTTCAACCTCTGTGTTGTCATATATTTCCTCTTTCAGTAACTTTGCTAGTGTCTGAAAAAAATTACACTTGTGGTATATAAAAACTAATAGTAAGTAGTAAAGTCAACTCAGCAAACAAAGACAGGGCTAAAAACGCCACCCAACTTTTCAAAACCCAGCTTGTCCGCCAGAGGGCGCTCATGTGCTTTTTTTTTTCCCCCGTTATAATTTTGCTTCAGGTTCTGGAGCACGCCAAGGAGCCCAGCAAGAACCCTCTGCTCAGGAAGAAAAGGGCTCAGACCTCGGAGGCCTCTCTGCTGAGGTCTGTGCAGCAGATCCCAGGCGTGGGGAAAGTCAAAGCTCCCCTTCTGCTCCAGAAGTTTCCGAGCATTCAACAGCTGAGCAGGGCCTCCCTCCGGGAGCTGGAGCCAGTGGTGGGGCCAGCAGCCGCGCAGCAGATCCACAGCTTCTTCACCCGGCCCCGGTGACCGGGGTCTTCTCCCTGGGACCGCGAGGCCGCGCGTGCACACGAGCCAGCCTCCCTCCGGCAGCACCTCGGGGAAGGGGAGGTGGCACTTGGTCGTCCTGCCCTGCGCGCTGGGTTCAAGCATCTCGGTTTCGGGGACCTTGCTGGGCGCTGCCCTTATCCTGCCAGCTGGAGCGGCTGGTGGGCATCTTCCCGAGAGAATCGTGTCATTCGGGACGCGCGGACTCAGCAGAAAGCAGACCCCCCCGCCCCAGGGTGACCCGGATCAGTGCGGTGCGGCACGGACAGGGTTTACCGAGCCTCAGCGGGCGACGGAGTCCCCAGGACCAATCGATCGTGCAGCCTTGCTGTACCCTCAGGCCCTGGCTCCCCTGACCGCCGTTCTCCGGGGCGGCTCTCCCTGTACCTGTGCCACGCAGCTGCTGCCAGGGTAAATAAACATCGCGTCCCTCCCTCCCTCCCTCCCTCCCTCCTTCCTTCCTGGTCCCCTCCCTTCCTGGTAGCTGGTTTGTT
Organism: Sorex araneus; assembly: GCF_027595985.1. NCBI lineage: Eukaryota > Metazoa > Chordata > Mammalia > Eulipotyphla > Soricidae > Sorex > Sorex araneus. The sequence goes on from NC_073309.1 coordinate 38,168,573, forward strand.
TATGATCACTCGGTGATTATAGAAATATCTCTAAACACAGAAAGTCTGAATCTAGGGTTCCTGTTTAAAGACTAAAAGGCAGTGTGGGCCCGGCTCCACGGACCAGAGGGTGCGCGGCATGTGTCGGAGACCCTGAGTATGATCCCCCAACGCCACAGAGGCCCCCAGGCACCGCTGGGTATGCCCCTGGCACTGCCAGTTCACGCGTCACCAGAATTTGCCCCCAGAGCCCCCCAAAGTAAATGAAAAGACAGTACAGGAGGGAGTTTGTGTAGTAAATAACATATAGTCCAGGGTGGGAACGGATTCAAGGGGTGGATGAAATACTCCAGTGGGACAGTAAACAGGGAGTGGACATGGTACACTAGCAGGATGGTACACAGGGAGTGGACACAGTACTCCAGAGGGAAGTACACAGGGAGTGGACACAGTACACCAGAGAGATGATACACAGGGAGTGGACACAGTACACCAGAAAGATGGTATACAGGGCAGTGGACACAGTACACCAGTGGGATGGTACACAGGGAGAAGACACAGTACACCAGAGGGAAGTACACAGGGAATGGACACAGTACAGCAGCGGGATGGTACACAGGGAGTAGACACAGTACAGCAGTGGGATGGTACACAGGGAGTAGACACAGTACACCAGAGGGAAGTACACAGGGAGTGGACACAGTACACCAGACGGATGGTATACAAGGAGTGGACACAGTACACCAGAGGGATGGTACACAGGAAGTGGACATAGTACACCAGAGGGATGGTATACAAGGAGTGGACACAGTACACCAGAGGGATGGTACACAGGAAGTGGACATAGTACACCAGAGGGATGGTATACAGGGAGTGGACACAGTACAACAATGGGACAGTACACAAAAGGCAGACATAGTACAGTATGGGTATACAATGGATATACACTGGGGGAGTGGGTGGAACATGGGAATACAACTGCCCATTCAAAACCCAATTAGAGAGACGTGGAGGGTGATGGGAGGGAACCTGGGGACACTGGTGCTGGGAAATGTGCACTGGTGGAGGGACGGGTGTTGGAACACTGTAGGACTGAAATCAAAATCATGAACAGCTTTGTAAGGGTCTGTCTCACAGTGATTCGATGTAAAAAAGTAGCATTGTCGTAGCACTGTCATCCTGTTCATCGATTTGCTCAAGCGGGCACCAGTAACGTCTCCATTGTGAGACTTGTTACTGTTTTTGGCATATTGAATATGCCACGGGGAGCTTGCCAGGCTCTGCTGTGCAGGCAGGATACTCTCTGTAGCTTGCCAGGCTCTCCGAGAGGGGGCGGAGAACTCGAACCCGGATCCACCCTGTGCAAGACAAACACCCTACCCGCTGTGCTAAAGTTAAAAAAAAAAAAGCCTCAATTAGATGCTTATGTTTCCAACGAACTGAGATTACTGTAAAGTTCTTTTGAATCCTGCTTTGTGAAGTATAGTTTCTAAAATGCAAACAAAAACATTTTGTGCTTTAGCATAGAAACTATTGGAAAGAGGAGGAAGTAATTAAAAGTGAAATAAAGAAACGGTAACAGGCAAATAAAGGTGTTTATTTAAATACTTACATAAAAATGGTCCTAGTAATAGTGATATACTTTCCCTTTTAATATTGCACTGTGAAAATTTAAGTTCCTGTTAATTCTCAAAATTAGATTCCAATGCAATTCAAGGATATATAACTTGTACTATGTCAACAGTGACTCTTACTAGAATCACAGTATCATCCAACTTACAGCAAGAGAAATGGGTCAGTACAAATGTTTTGAAGTCAAATAGAGCTTAAAACTTGAATCATTTACATCTGTCCCTTATAAAATGTAAAACTAGTTTTTAAACCATCTTAAACACTCTTAAAGAATATAATTATGTAATTCCTACTTTAAACAAAATGAAAATGATTTGAGTATCAAACAGTATATTATCTACCTTGTAGATAGTTTCTTTATCTAACACTGACAACTGTGTTAGCAACCTTTAAATGACATGAAACTGGAAGAAGAAAAAAAAAAAGCTGCTCCTAAATTTAAAGATCTTTAGGTCTAATAAGTCATGAAGAATTTGGCACTTGGCTCTTGGAAAAGAAGTTTCATATTTTATAGAAACAATAGCAAAATCTTGTCAGTATAGGCTCGTTAATGTCTCTTGAGGAAGCAGCTTCCTGGAACGGTCTTAGTAAACACTACATCTATCCTATCTTGACTGGCCTTAGTTGGGGGGGTGATCTGAATTCTGAGCTCAAGAACGTGAATGAGTACCCGAGCCCGGGTGATCCAACTGGTATCCCCCATTAGGTTCTGAGAGGAACTAAAAGTAACTAAGAGTCATCATTTCAGCCGGTAAAAACAGCCATGGTTCAACACTGTTCTAGCCCCAACACTTCTATAATAAATAACTTCAGGCACTAGTGACCCTCCCTGGAGAAGTCGGTTTCCCGTACATTTCGGGAGCGTCTGTCAGTTTCGTTCATCAAGACATAGGAAGTCTTAAGTTTACACGGTGGGAAATCGGGGGTGGGGCGAGGGGGGAGTTCTACGTATGGCACACAGGTGACGCCGAGTGGGCACCCTCTCGGTCTCAGTAGAGCGAGCTGTCGGAGTTGAGGAGACTGAAGGGGGACGGCGGGAACTTCTTCTTGATTTGCGGCCGCGTGACGCCGACTGACGGGAGGCACAGGGTGCTGGCTGACTTCTGTCTGTTCTTGCTGGTGCCCCAGCCCAAGAAAGAAAGCTTCTTGGAGATCTTCTTCGTTTTGTCCGTTTTGTCATCATCGCCCTCGATGGCCAGGCAGATCATGGAGTAGGTCTTCTGCATGCCCACCGAGTACGTGGCACACTTGTTATGCTGCCCAGAGAGAGGGGGGCAAAGAGCGTTAGCAAGCCTTGATTGCTTAGAAATGACCGTGACACTCACTGGGTGGGGCCGGAGCGCTAGTCCAGAGGGGAGGGCGTTGGCCCTGCACACTGCCGACCCGGGTTCAATCTCCGGCATCCCATAGGGTCCCCCGAGCACTGACAGGAGGAGTCATTCCTGAGTGCATGGCCAGGAGTAACCTCAGAGCATCACCAGTGTGACCAAAAGGATTAAACAACAACAATAACAACAACAAATGATCGTGACATTTACTGCCTTTAAAATTCAATTAGAGTCGGGTGCAGGAATATGGCTCAGCGGTGGGGTATGAGACTTCTGGTGCAAGGCCTTATTTCTGAATCCCGGTATCACTCCACATCACCAGTATAATTCCCAGTTCTAACCAACTTCTGAAACCTGGGTGAGTAATTAGTTGGGCTCTTAAAAACAATTTTTAGATGGCCAGAGAGACAGTACAGCAAGGAAGTCACTTGCCTTGCACACAGCCAATCTGGCATCCTATAGGGTCCTTCAAGCACCGCCAGGAGTAATCCCTGAGCACCACTGGGAATAGCTCCCAAAACAAAAGCAAGACAATTTTGTTTTTGTTGTTGGTTTGGGGTCACACCTGTCAGTGATCAGGGGACCATATGGGTTGCCGGGATCAAACCCGGGTCAGCCGCATGCAAGGCAAACGCCCTACCCATTGTACTCTCTCTCTCTCTCTCTCTCTCTCTCTCTCTCTCTCTGGCCCCCAAAGCAAGATCAATTTTAAGGCATATACTCAGAATTAGTGATAAAGGCTAAGGAACCACTATTTGGTTTGTGAAGTTCTTGATATATCTGAAACAGGAATACATGAAAATACATACAGTAAGCAGTGGATATCCCTGCCACCCAAGCTAGAAATTCCAGACCTTTCCACTCAGAAACCCTCTGTTATTCTTTTTTTAAAATTATTTATTTATTTATTTGCTTTTTTGGGTCACACCCAATGATGCAAAGGGGTTACTCCTGGCTCATGCACTCGGGAATTACTCCTGGCAGTGCTTGGGGGACCATAAGGGATGCCGGGAATCGAACCGGATTGACTGCTTGCAAGGCAAATGCCCTACCCACTGTGCTAGCGCTCCAGCCCACCCTCTGTTATTCTTGCAGAGATAATGTACACACTTGCAGGTACTGGTATGTGCATAGTTCACATACCATTTTCTTCGCTTCCTGCATCTGGGATGTCAGTCTACATAATTAAGTAGTATAGAACAACTTCATTCTCTTTGTTTTGGTTTTGTGTTTGTTTTGGGGCCGTACCTGACTATGCTCAGCAATTACTCCTGGCGGTGTTTAGGGAACCATATGAGATGTCAGGGATTGAATCTGGGTTGGCTGCTTGCCCGCTGTGCTATCTCTCCAGCCTCTAACTTCATTCTTTTTTTAAAGACAATAGAGACTCCATGTGTAGACACAATTAACTTTTCCCGATTTTGAAAAGATGGTTAAAGTGCACAACAAGGGAACTGGAGAGATAAAACACCGGGTAGGGAGTTTGCCTTGTTGATCCAGGTTCAATCCCCGGCATCCCATAGGGTCTTCCAGCACCACCAGGATTAATTCCTGAGTCCAGAGCCAGGAGTAAGCCCCAAGCACCACTGGGTATGACCCCAAAACAAAACCAAACCAAAAATGCACAAGATTTTTCTCTTGGGCCATTTTTAAGTGCCCTTTTAGTGGCCTTAACTACATTCACAGTATCATAAAACCATCCTGACTATTCTTCAAATTCTCCAAGAGAAACCCCATACCTGTTAAATACTATTAGTCCTTTTGGGTTTGTTTTTTTTTTTTAAGATCACACCTGATTGTGCTCAGTGTTTATTCCTGGCTCTGTGCTCAGGAAGCACTCCTTATGGAGCGCATATAGGGTGTTGGGGATCAAACTGGATTCAGCCACATGCAAAGCAGGCACCCTACGCCCTGTACTACACTCTGACCCCTTCCACCATTCATTTTTAAAGAGACTCAATCTGAAGAAACTTGTTTTCTAAACCTTTCTATGTGGATCATCACTCCTCAGGTCAGCTAACACTGAAGCTTTTTTTTTTTTTTTAAACCCAATGTTTATTGAGCATCTACTATGGTCTGAGCACTAGGGTCAGACCATTTATGTAACTATCCGTACCACATCTATAAAGAAATAGATCTCTAGGTACGACAACTCTAAGAGAGATTCGATGCAGTCACCCACTTTTATAAAAAGCCCCTCTGGAGTGCGGCTGCCTCTCCCTTTCCTATAAAACTCCCCATTAACCTGCCGCTGCTGCTGTAAAGGACTCGGGCTATCATTAGGACAACAGTGAAAACAATCCCGGAGGTAGACCGAGAGCTGCCTGGAGCCTCTGTGCTTGGTTATGGTCACTCCCTTATAAACACCCTCAATTCTCGTCCACGCTCCTCTGGCAAAATGTCAGCTCCAGTTAAACCCTGCCGCCCTCGCCTCTCCTGGCCAGCACCCAGACAGCTGCACGGTGCCCGGGGATATTTAGCTCTTCCGTGAGCGGACTCGCTTTCCTTGAAATTCCAGCCCCGACCCAGGGCACCCGTCCTCGGCCCTCCCACCGCTTCCCGAGTATCGGCTTTCATTTTTCCCCTCCACCTCGTCCCCCCCGAGCGGCTGACTTGCAATCCCGGAAGCCCAGGCCTGATACGAGGTTGCATCTAATCTCCAAGTACTGGCCCCAGCCTCTTCTCCAGCGATCCCCTCCTGGCTGCCCACCTCTCCTCCCTCGCCTTTAGCGACGCCCACGCCCTCTCTGAAAAGCCTTCCTGGGTCCCAGGGCCTCCCTGGGGGCCAGCCCAAGCCACCCCCGGGTACCCCGTTCCCTCCCATTCACTTCTTGCAGTCCTCATCCTACGTGCTCCCCACCTCTGGTCACTCCTCCCATCTTCCCGGGACAGCTCTCGGACACTCAAAGCTTCCTGTAGCACAGCGGGAAGCCCTGCACTGGCCTAACTCTTCCATCACCCAGAAGGGCAAACAGGCCCCGGGAGGCTACTGACCCGAAGGTCACATAACTTGTTAATAACAGGCTTGATTCCAGCTGTTTGATGTCTGTCCTGGGGATTCTTTCCACTCCACCAGTAATATCCAAACTGTGCCCCGCAGGGGACAAGTGTTAGGCCTATTTAGTATTCCTAGAAGAAAAGACAGTGGGGCCGGAGCGATGGTACAGTGGGGAGGGCTCTTTCCTTGCACGCGGCCAACCCGGGTTGATCCCTGGCACCCCATATGGTCCCTCAAGCACTGCCAGGAGTATTTCCTGAGTGCAGAGTCAGGAGTAATCCCGGAGCATCACCGGGTGGGGCCCAAAAAGCGCCTCCCCACCGCAAAAAAAGAAAGCTAGGAATATAGCTCAACAACATGCATGTATGTGAGAACAGGATGTGATGCTCAACACCATCAAAAAATATATATTAAAAAAAGAGGGGGCTGTGGGGGCTGGAGCGATAGCACAGTGGGTAGGGCATTTGCCTTGCACGCGGCCGACCCGGGTTCGAATCCCAGCATCCCATATGGTCCCCTGAGCACTGCCAGTAGTCAATTCCTGAGTGAAGAGCCAGGAGTAACCTCTGTGCATCGCCGGGTATGATCCAAAAAAAAAAAAAAAGAGGGGGCTGGAGTGATAACACAGCAGGTAGGGCGTTTGCCTTGCACGTGGCCAACCCGGGTTCGATCCACCAGGATCCCACATGGTCCCCCGAGCACCGCCAGGAGTAATACCTGAGTGCAGAGCTAGGAGTTAACCCCTGTGCATCGCCGGGTGTGACCCAAAAAGAAAAAAAAAAAAAAAGACAGAGAGTGGAAAACAGTGTCAGCTTCACTCTTCTAGCCCATGGTCTCCCTTGAATACATATCTTACTTGGTCTTTGTTTCCTGGCTCACTTATTTCCACTCTGGAGAGAGAGGCCTGTGCTCGCTCTTGAACATGTATTTCCCCTCTTTCTCTCCTCTCACATCTTCCTAAGAAAGTTTCACTCGGTAAAAAATTACTTTTCTTCCCCGGGCTGGAGAGATGGTACAGCAGGTAGGGCACCTGCTTTGGATGCAGGTGACTCAGATTCGATCCCCAGCACCCGCAGACGCGCCCCCCCTCCCCTAAGCACTGAGCCAGGAGTAAGCCCTCAGCACAGTGGGGTGTGGCACAAAAACCTTTAAAGATCACCTCAAGGCAGCCAGAAAGGCAGTACAGTGGGCAGGGCACTTTGCCTTGCGTGTGGCTCACCCCAGTTTCATCCCTGGCACTGTTGATGGCCCCAGAGCACTGCCAGAAATGACCCGCCCCCCCAAGTAAAAAAGTAAAGAGCCAGGAACAGCCTCTCAGCACCACCAGGTGTGGGCCAGACCCTGCAAAGCCGAAATACGTCAATAAGGATCATCTCGCTGCTGACGTCTCCGGTGACGCACTGCCTGTAGCCTGGATGTCAGGAAGCATTCCCCAAACAGGCGGACAACCAGGGGCCGGAAAAAAAAACAGTACAACAGACTGGGCACTTGCCTTTCAATCCCCAGCACCCCATATGGTCCCCGGAGCCCCACCAGGAGTGATCCCTGAGCACAGAGCCAGGAGTAGCCCCCCCCCAAAGAAAACAAACAAAAGACAGTCAGGCCCCTCTCCTTCCGGTCCCAGGACCCATCACTGGCCTGCACACCTGCTGCCCCTCTGCCAGCATGCAGGCCACGCCCCCACTCCCCCCAAGCCACATCCCAGCCCCAGAGACCCCACAGCTTCCCAGCACCCACCCCTGGTGCCAGCCTGTCCCTGCCTCGGCATTCGGATCCTGCTGCTGGAAAACCGTCCATTTACTCCTCTGGCAGGGCCCGTGCGCCCGTGCCTGCCCCTCCCCGCCCCACACCTGCTCTCCTGAGGTTGGGGGGGCTGGTTCCCCTCGTCACACGAGCCTGGGACAGCCCCACCCCAAGGAGTCTCTCGGGGCCCCAGTCATTTTATCGTGTCACACCTGTTTCCTTTCCAGCACTTATCAAAATCACAGTCACCTGACTGCGGAGTGAGTGCCAGCCTGGCACAGGGACCTTATCTGCCTGGTTCTAGTTGCAGCCACGACACCCAAGACGGGGCTGGCACAGTGAGGCACCACCCTTGCTTGTGGGATGGACACAGGAGCGCTGTGGTACCGGGCGTGTCCCGGTGCGTTAGGTGGGGCTGACCCAGGAGTGTGTGGGCAACACTCCCCAGGGGAACCCTGCACCCACGGGCCTGCCTGGCATCACACGCTTCCCGGGACACCCTGGAAGGTGGCCGGCACTGACACGTGGAGCGGGCTGCCTGTGCGTGGCCTCGCCTTGTCTACACCCGGGTAATTTTCTAAGCCAGGAGGATGCTGTACTTTCTCAATAGAAGCAAGTTTAAGCAGAAAAACCAAGCGACTTGTTATTTTATCTGTCGCAATGGGGTTTAGCCCATTATCTGCCAAATGGTTCCCATCCAAAGAAATGTCCTACTGGACACACATACACACAAACACACACACACACACACACACAAACACACCTACCTCCTCCCCTTACTACTGCTGAACTGGAAGCACTTTCTAATCACCTGGACACACACACACCTGGACACATACACACCTGAACGGACGGACACACACACACACACACACACACACACACACACACACCCCTCCTCCCCTTACTACTGCTGAACTGGAAGCACTTTTTAATCACCTGGACACACACACACCTGGACACACACACACCTGGACGGACACACACACACACACACACACACACACACACACACACACATCTTACTGCTGCTAAACTGGAAGCACTTTCTATTCACCTGTCTGTGGACGGCTCCTTGTCCACAGGTGTGTGGAGTGGAAACCACTGAAACTTAAAAAAATAAAGACAACAAAACACAAGTGCTGGGTCACAGTGGCAGTGCAGCAAGCAGGAAGAGCACTTGCCTTGCACATGGATGACCCAGGTTTGATTCCTGGCACCACATGGGGTCCCCCGAGCACCGCCAGGAGGGATCCCTGAGTGCAGAGCCGGGAGGAACCCCTGAGCATTGCCGGGTGTGACCTCAAAGACAACATATCAACAAGCAGGAGTTTCCCAGCAGCCCGTGGCCCAGGTGAGTGCATCACGGTGACAAGGCACTGGGGCATCACAGCGGGAGGCCGGGGGCAGAGGGGCAGGCGCAGATATCCCGGGTAGGACCCCTCCCCCTCCCCGTCTGCCGGAGCTCACCAGGGAGGAGGTGGAGTCCTGGACGCTCACGACCTTCATGTCGATGTCGGCCTCGCCACACTTCTTGAGGAGCTCCATCACCTCGCTCACCGTCAGCCACTTGCAGTCCACGTCTTGAACGGACACGATGTAATCCCCCTCCCTGGTCCCGGCCAGCTACGAGAGGTGGTTCAAATAAGGTCGACCTGTGTGGTCATCCGAACCCCCCTCATCCGCTCCCGGCCGGGCTGCTGGGAAGCCAAACCGGCCCTTCCGGGGCAGGAGATGCTCAGCTCGGGCACGTATGCGGAACACAGGAGACCCCTGGCTGCAGTTTCAGCACCTCGGGGGTCCCGAAGCACTGATGGGAGCCATCCCTGAGCTGGGAGGAGCCTCTCAGCTCCACTGGGCGTGGCCCCAAAACCCAAATGGAAAAAGGGAAGGTGACCTTTAACTCCGGGGAGGGGCAGTCACACAGGGTCCGGCTTTTAGCATAAACTCCTTGCCAGTTGGGGGGGTGGGGGGGCGGGGGTCTTCTCTGCATGACCCCAGACTGCCCTGAGGGAGGAGCACGAGCTGTGCCCCCAGGCCAGGAGGGGTGCACTTACCGCTGCAGAGCAGTAGGGGTCCAGGGAGTGGACCTGAACGGGGGCGTTCCCCCTCAGGGTGAACCCCAAGTCCCCTTCTTCTACGGCGAAGTGGACGGTCCGAGGCGGTGTCCATCTCTTGCTGGCAGAGAACACGGAAGGGGGGCCCTGTGGGGCAGAAGAGCGTCAGGTGTGGCAGCGAGATGCCGCGCCAGAGGCTCGAAGGGCGAAGGAAACACCGTCAGAGGGGGTTTCCTTAAAGAAACGCCTTTGAAGAGTCCGTAGCCCGGCTCCGAGACGCACACGCTCGCAGCCTGGGGTGACAGCTGGCAGCCGCCGGGCACTCTCGAGAGACCACCCACCGGTTCACATCGTTCTCTTCGAAAACAGGATCTTCACTCAAAGCATCCACTGTACCAAGCCCATAAACATCAACACACCTGCCACCGCAGCACCTCAACGATATTAAGATTTCCACAAAGCTCCTCCTGCCCTGGCATCTGGGGGGGTCCCAAGCACTGCCAGGAACAGCCCCAAGCACCACTCGGCATGGCACCCTCAGAATTAAAAATAAATGTTAACGGGGCCCACAGAGGGAAAGAAAGTACAGAGCGTCAGGCACCTGCCTTGCACACACGGCCAACCCAGGGTTGACCCCCCAACATCCCATAGGGTCCCCCAAGCCCTGTCAGGTGATCCCTGAGCACAGAACCAGGAGTAAGCTCTCAGCACCACTGGGGGGCACACAACACCAGGCTGGAGAGAGAGTCCAGGGGGTAAGGCACTCATCTTGCATCCAGCTGACCCAGGTTCAAGGCCCAGCATCCCCTATGGTCCCCTGAGCCCCGCCCACCAGGAGTGATCCCTGCCTACAGAGCCAGAACCATGAGCACTGCTGGGTGTGCAAAACAAACAAACAAAAACCATAAGTAACTTTCACATTGTGACTGGGCTGTTACAGAGTAAGAGACCAACTTACCAGCTTCTGGAAGAAGTCCTTGACTGCCACCTTGGAGAACTGAGGAGGGACAATTTCGACCTCACGCTCAGTTTTAGCTGGAAAGGAAGAAGGAGGAGAAGCGTCAGCATTCCTGCTGAGAGTCATGGGGTGTGTGGGGGGGGGGAGGGGGCTGGAGCGACAGCACAGTGGGGAGGCCATTTGCCTTGCATGCAGCCGACCCGGGTTCGATCCCTGGCGTCACACATGGTCCCTCAAGCACGGCCAGGAGTGATTCCTGAGTGCAGAGCCAGGAGTAACCCCTGAGCATCACTGGGTGTGACCCAAGAAGGAAAAAATAGTCACAGGGTGGGTGGCTGGGGGGGACGCTCAGGCACCTTCTCTAAAGGACAGACGAGGCAGAGGTTGGCCGTCCCTGTCCCCTGGGAGGGGAGACAGTGCAGGAGGTGGACCCTCAAGACCAGGCCAGAATACTGCACGGGGGACCTGGCTGGGGACACTGGCTGGGGCAAGGGGACACACCAGTCCCAAGAGCTCCTGGCCACCCAGGCAGAGGGTTTCCGGCCCTTTCACACTGGACCGACCCGGGCTATGGCTTCCCGTGGTCTCTCTCTGGGCGGAGAGGCACTAAGGGCCACACCCGCAGGTCAGGGGTCACTCCTGACTGTCCACGCAGGGGCTGAGTCAGGGTCAGCCACGTGTGAGGCGAGCACCTAGCCCGCACCGTCTCTCCACAGGCTTCCCTGACTGGTGCTGGGGGGAGTGCCAGGAGGCTCCACACCACCAGCACAGTCACTGCAGTCGGCCCGTCCTGGGACGAACAGAAGCCCTGGGGACGGCGCACCTCCCCTCCCCCACTGGGCCGCTGGGTTCGTCGGATCCCGCCATCGTGTAGGCACCACTGCCCGCAGCACCATCCCCAGGACCCCCACACACCACCCGCTCCCGCCTGCACGAGCCACAGCACACACCACAGCACAGCACACACCACAGCCCAGAGCACACCACAGCCCAGAGCACAGCACACATCACAGCCCAGAGCACACCACACACCACAGCACAGCACACACCACAGCCCAGAGCACACCACACACCACAGCACAGCACACACCACAGCCCAGAGCACACCACACACCACAGCACAGCACACACCACAGCCCAGAGCACACCACACACCACAGCACACCACACACCACAACACAGCACACACCACAGCACAGCACACACCACAGCCCAGAGCACACCACACACCACAGCACAGCACACACCACAGCCCAGAGCACACCACACACCACAGCACAGCACACACCACAGCCCAGAGCACACCACACACCACAGCACACCACACACCACAACACAGCACACACCACAGCACAGCACACACCACAGCCCAGAGCACACCACAGCCCAGAGCACAGCACACACCACAGCCCAGAGCACACCACACACCACAGCACAGCACACACCACAGCCCAGAGCACACCACACACCACAGCACACCACACACCACAACACAGCACACACCACAGCACAGCACACACCACAGCCCAGAGCACACCACACACCACAGCACAGCACACACCACAGCCCAGAGCACACCACACACCACAGCACAGCACACACCACAGCACATGGTACACAGCACCACACACCACAGCACACATACACCCCACAGCACACAACACACACCACAGCAAACCACATACCACAGCACTTGGCACACAGCAGCACACACCACAGCACACATACACCCCACAGCACACAGCACACACCACACCATATACCACAGCACACACCACACACACAGCAAACCACACACCACAGCACTTGGCACACAGCACCAAACACCACAGCACACCACACCCCACAGCACACACCACACACCACAACTCATGGCACAAACCACACCACACACCACATACCACACAGCGCACACCACACACGACACAGCAGAGCACACTGCACACCACACCACGTAGCGCACACCACACCACACACAGCACATGACATGGCATAGCACACTGTACACCACACCACACAGCAGACAGCACACACCACACCACACACCCCACACTGCACAACACACCCCACACCACACCGTATAACACACCACACACACAACACAATATGCACTTGACACCCACACACTGCACGCAGCACAGCACACCTCACACTAAACACCACCGCACAGCACAATACACACATGGCACACAGCACACACCACAGCACACACACCACACCACATACTATACCAACACACACACACACACACACAGAACTGGATTTCAGAGAATTTTTGCGGCTACAGTAGAACTCTGCCCTGAAGCCCCTGGTCTCGCTGCACCAGGGAAATATCCGACCTTGCACCCGGCTCCCCAGATGCCCCAGGGGTGAGGCAGGGAGAGCCGAGAGCAGCTGCCCTGAGGGGCGCCGGTGGACGTGGACAGGAAGGTCAGTTGGGGGCTCCTGAGGAGGGGCGGTGGCCCGAATGCCCGAGAGGCTGTGAAACACAGAGGCAGCAACCCAGGGGCGCTGGAGCGGGGGCAGTGCCCAGGGAGGGGGCAGTGCCAGGGCAGCAGGACTCGAGGGAGGAGGTGGAGGTGGGGGGGGGGGGCAGTGAACAGGGCGAGGCGCAGCAAGGAGGCACGGGTGTGGGAGAAGGGCCGTGTCCGCCCCGCCACTCACACAGGACGTCGGGCGCCAGGCTCAGGGTCAGCAGGTCGTCGTCCTCCTGGTGCTGCCCGTACTTGAGCCTTGAGCGCTGGTGGGCGCCGGCCAGCACGGCCTGCAGCACGTCGATGTGGCGCAGCTTCCGGCACAGCGTGGCGGCCCGCACGGACTCCTCGTGGAGGCCCACGGCGCGGAGCAGGTGGGACTTGCCTGCGGGCGACAGCACGGCCCCCGTGAGCCTCCCCTGCACGCTCAGACCCCCGAGCGTACAGCACGGGGGCACGCGCGCCGACTCAGCATCCAGCCTGCAAACGCTAGAGCCGAGGCACCCGGCAAAGGGAGGCCTCTCCGCCCGCATGCCGGGAGGCACGGCAAGGGAGACAGGTCGTGTGTCAGGTGCCCGGAGAGTCACGGGGGACGGGACAGTGGCGAGAGATGCTGGGAGAAGGGGCCAGAGCGGATAGGATAGTACAGCGGGTAGGGGGTTTGCCCTGCATGCGGCTGGCCCGGGTTCCATCCCCGGCCTCCCACATGGTCCCTGGAGAGCACCGCCAGGAGTGATTCCCAAGTGCAGAGCCCTGACTTGCCAGGAACCCCGGACATTGCCTGTGTGAGACAAAAAGCAAAAAACGAAATAGAAAGAGAGAGAGAGAGAGAGAGAGAGAGAGAGAGAGAGAGAGAGAGAGAGAGATTCTGGGAGCAGGACACGGCTGAGAAGGCTCATCAGGGAACGTCTCTGTGCCCGTAACTGAGCAAACCCCTGAAAGACTGAGGAAGAGGCCATGGACTCTGACGGAAGAGCATTCTGCGTCTTTGTTTGTTTGGTTTTATTCTTTTTTCTTTTCTTTTCTTTTTCGGCCACATCCAGCTAGGCTCAGGGCTTACTCCCAGCTCTGTGCTCGGGGATCACTCCCGGCTGTGCTCAGGGGACCCTACGGAATGCCAGGGATGGGACCTGGGTCAGCTGCGAGGAAGGCAAGAAGGGCCTTGCCTGCTCTACTATCTCTCCAGCCTGGTGGAAGAATATTCCAGAAGAAATGCCGAACACAGAGGCCTGGGCTAAAGCTCGCCTGTGTTCAGGGCCCAGGGGCAAGGCCCAGGAGGCCCCGGATTCCACCCCCAGCTCTGTGGGGTTTCTGGAGCACGGGGAGGAGCAACGAGCCGGGAGTAGCTGCTGAGCACTGCTGGGACAACTCAAAGGCCAACCCTCAGCGAGTGAGGCGTGGAGAGACGCGGGTGCAGGGGCAGACAGAGAAGATGGAGGGCCAGGCGTGTTCCACCTGGCAGGTGCGGGGGACGACCCCCGCTCCCGTTCTGGGGGCACGGAGCAGGATCAGCCATCGGAGGCCAGGCGTGATCTGACCCTGGCCAAGAGGGAACAGGGGGACGGGCAGGGAGGCGACAGAGAAGCCAGCAGGCGCAGGAGCGGGGCGGCCCCTGCAAGCACGGAAGGTCAGAGCCAGTGTGGCCTGGGGGTTTGCTGGGGGGATTACTCATCAGATAAGGGCTGAGACAGACGCGAGCAGGACCTGGTCCGTGTGTGTGGTCTGTGCTCTGGGAAGACAGCAAAGGTTCCACAGAGGCGGGGGAATGTGCGGGAGATAGAAGACCTGGGGTGGGTGTGTGTGTGTGTGTGTGTGTCTGGTGGGGGGATGGGGAGGGGTGTGAATTCAGGTTCACATGTGGAAAAAGAGAAGCAGGAAGACCCAGCTGAGGCCAGGCCAGGCCAATCCGTCTCAACGGGGGGAGCAGAAGGGATGAACAAGACGCCTCGCCCCGCAGCGGGGGGCCTGGGTCACCCCCAGGTCACTCTCTAGATGCTGCTCAGAGCTCTGGCTATGAGCCCAGGAGGATCCGGAGAGGCTTTTGAGCTTCCAACTCTGAGAGGTCTCCGAGGACCCGGGGTTGTGGGCATGTAGGTGGGGGGGAGGGGGGGTGGGACAGGGGCCACGCACCTAGCTGTCGGCGCTGGTGGGCGTTCTTCAGCGTGGCCAAGGGCGTCATCCCCTCTGGCATGTGGTCGTAGAGCTGTGACAGGCACTTCTCCTGGTGATCCTCGTCCATGCCCGGCTTCACTGCAATCAGAGCCACAGGTCACGCCGTCACATCCTCCCCCATGGCCACAGAGCCTCTTACACTCGGCTCGTTTCGTTTTATTTCAATTTTCTGCTTCATTTTTGCGGGGAGGGGGGCAGGAGGGACCCCCCCCCGCCAGCAAGATTGGAGAGTCTCAGGGTTCATCCCCACAACACTCTGGCTGGTGATCCAGACCTGAGAGTTCCGTGTTCAGGCCCCCCCAAGTGCCCCCCACCCTCTCAAGACCCCAAGTACCCAACAGGGCTCCAGAAACCAGGCAGTGCCCCAGAAACCACCTGGGGCCTTGAGTTCCGGTCCTTGAAGGGGCTCCCTGGCCCCGGAACTTCCTCCTTAATACCTGGCAAGTGCCACGCCCCGCCTACATCTCTCGGGCACTGCAAGCGGGACAGCAAAGGGGGCAGAAGGAAGCCCCGTGGCACCTCTGTATCTCCAGCTGGAAGGATCCCTTGCCCGAGGTCCGGCACCCTCGTGCCGGCATGAGACGGGCTCTGCGCTTGTCTTGGCTGCCTCAGTTCATCAGCCTCACAGCATCTCCACCCCTCCAGGGCCCTCCGAGCTGCAGGGCGGGTTCCCGGCTTCCGTTGTCACCTCCCTGGCATGCCGTGTGCCCTCTTCTAGCTCCCCAAACCATCTGCATGACCTCAGTGCCTCCTGCGTCCAATCCTGCTTTCAGACGGTGAGTGCTGCTGCCCTCACTGTCCCTCCCCTCAGCGACCTCAGCCCCTCCGAGTTTAAGGTCCAGCTCAAAATTCAAATGTCCGGTCCCCCGGGGGGATGACCCCACCCACTGCCAGTCCACTGCCGCCGTGATTGAGTCTCTCCTGCAGTTACGGAGAAACACTCCATGGCTCTTTTTGTTTGCTTTCTTGTTTGGTTTCGGTTTTTGGTTTTTGAGCCACACCTGGCAGTGCTCGGGGCTTCCTCCTGACTCTGCACTCAGGGGTCATTCCTGAAGGGCTCAGGGGACCATCTGCAATGCCGGGGATCGAACCTGGGACAGCCGTGTGCTAGCAAGCACCCTACCCACTCTGCTATTGCTCTGGTCCCCGTGGCTTTACATGTCTTATCTGACCCAGCAGACCTGACAGTGAGACGCATGGTAGCTGCCAATGTTTCCAGAAAAAAACCACAATATACAAGGGAAGGCAAGTGTTTCGATTGGCATAGGGGCACCTGGTTTTCACACAAGTCCCTTGAGGCGGGTTCTCTCCATGTCCCCATTTGAGAGATGAGAAAACCAAGGCACAGAGCAGCTAAGTGACTTGCTCAAGATCGCAGAGCTAGTAAGTGGCCAGTGTGGCTCCGGGGTTCCTTCAGTTACTCTGGGCAACGTGCAGAGTAAAACGAATCACATGGACAGTCGCACTCAGTCTCAGGTCAGAGCCAAGAAGAGAGCCAGGAGGAGGCCCCGGGATGGAGCCCAGTGATGGTTCGTGCCTTGAAAGTGTGCGAATTGGTTCCTGCGGTCCCCCAGATCACACGTGTGATCCCAGAGCCACGTCCAGTGTGCCACCTCTCACCCCCACCTCAACACGACGACAGAGGGTGCACAGGTGGAGAGACAGAGCAACAAGCCGAGCGCGGGCTGTGTATGCGGAAGGCCCACATGTGAGCCCTGGCACGGCATGGCCCTCCAAGTGCCACCTGGAGTGGTCCAAAAATAAAAGGAAAAAAAAAGGCTGGGCGAGGCACCTCCCGCACACACCAGCTGGTTCCCGACACGGCATACGTCCTCCAGGCACCACGAGCACAGGGCCGGGAGTAAGTCCTGAGCACAGACAGGCATGGTCCCCCTAAACAAAAATACAAAAAAGGAAAAAGGAAAGGAGAAAAGGATGGGGTCAGTGAGGCCCTTCCTTGGGGTTAGAAAAATCAGATAACTGGGGCCGGAGAGAGTACAGCAGGCTGGGTGCTTGCTCTGCATGCAGCAAAGATCCGTGGCACCCCGTACGGTCTCCTGAGCCCCGCCAGGAATGATCCCTGACTGCAGAGCCACGAATAAGCCCTGAGCACCGACAGGGTGGCCCAAAACACTGTCACTGTCACTGTCATCCCGTTGCTCATCGATCTGCTCGAGCGGGCACCAGTAACGTCTCCACCGAGAGACTTGTTACTGTTTTTGGCATATCGAATACGCCACGGGTAGCTTGCCAGGCTCTGCCATGCGGGCGGGATACTCTTGGTATCTTGCCGGGCTCTCTGAGAGGGGCGGAGGAATCGAACCCGGGTCAGCCCCATGCAAGGCGAACACTCTAACTGCTGTGCTATCGCTCCAGCCCAGCCACAAAACAAAACAAAAAGAAAGAAAATCAGAACAGAGGGGTCGAAGCAATAGTACAGCAGGTAGGGCATTTGTCTTAACACAGCTAACCCTAGGTCCAGTTCCCAGTACCCCATGTGATCCCAAGTCCACCGGGAATGATCACTGAGCAAGAGCCAGGAGTCAGCCCTGAGAACTACTACATGTGGACCCCCTTCCAAAAAAGATTAAAATCAGAAGTACAAAAAACTTATTACTCAAGTTACACACTATTTTAATATCACTGTCATCCCGTTTGTTCATCGATTTACTCGAGCAGGCGCCAGTAACATCTCCATTTGTCCCCATCCCTGAGATTTTAGCAGCCTCTCCTTACACATCTTTCCCAATGCTTGGAGACTCTTTCAGGGTCAGGGGACTGAGACCTGTTATTGCTATTTTTTTTTCCTTTTTGGGTCACACCTGGTGATGCACAGGGGTCACTCCTGGCTCATGCACTCAGGAATTACTCCTGGCGGTGCTTGGGGACCATAGGGACCATATAGGATGCTGGGATTCGAACCCGGGTCGGCCACGTGCAAGGCAAATGCCCTACCCGCTGTGCTATCACTCCAGCCCCGAGACCTGTTATTGCTATTGTATTTGGCATATCGAATACGCCACAAGGAGCTTCCAGGCTCTTACAAATTTTAATATAATCCAGAAATATCAAAAACTCTGTGGCTCTGTGGTGAACAGACACCAGTTTCTCCTGGCGTCAGTCTCCAGCTCGGCCCTGCAGGGCAGTTCCTCGTCACTGCCTATGTTTCATTTGGGGGGTTGGGATCCTGCCAAGCGGTGCGAAGGGGAGGCAGGCGCTCCCCAGCGGACTCTTCAGCTCTGTGCAGGGGCCCAAGGACACGCTGCTGTTTGGGCCCGTGGAGCTGTGGGTGCCTGGGCCACCCCAGCTGTGCGGGGACCTCCAGGGCTATACCAGGAGACGCTCAGGGGACCGTGTACTGCCAAAATCAAACCCGGGTAGGGCACATGTCTACCGCGCACTAGCTGCCAGCCCTAATTGCTGTCATTACTTAAGATCTTCATCATCGAGCTGCCGGGATAGAGAAGGGATCACTAAGTCGATGATGGTTGGAGGGATAGTTCAGGATGGGAGATCTGTGCTGAAAGCAGATAAAGGACCAAACATGATGGCTTCTCATTCTCTGTATTGCAAACCACCATGCCCAAAAGTAGAGAGAGAGAGAGTCAGAAGGGAATTGTCTGCCATAGAGGCAGGGGAAGGACTGGGACGGGAGGGGGGTAAGGGGGGATACTGGAGACACGAGGTGGAGAATGTGCACTGGTGGAGGAATGGGTGTTCGATCATTGTATGACTGAAACTCAAACATGAAAACTTTGTAAGTGTAGGTCACAGTGATTCAATTAAAAGAGAGAGAGAGAGAGAGAGAGAGAGAGAGAGCATTCTAGCTCTAAAATATAATGATTGCAAAGATATTACTGTATCACTGTCATCCTGTTGTTCATCATTTACTCGAGCGGGCACCAGTAACGTCTCTATTACACTCAGCCCTGAGACTTTAACAACCTCTCCTTATGCGTCTTTCCCAACAATTGAAGGCTCTTTCAGGGTCAGGGGAATGAGACCTATTGTTACTGTTTGTTTATTTATTTATTTATTTATTTATTTATTTATTTATTTATTTATTTTTCTTTGCAGTTACCAAAATACAATAACTGCAAAGAAAAATAAAGGGGCTGGAGCGATAGCACAGCGGGTAGGGAGTTTGCCTTGCATTTGGCCGACCTGGGTTCGATTCCCAGCATCTCATATGGTCCCCTGAGCACCGCCAGGGGTAATTCCTGAGTGCAGAGCCAGGAGTAACCCTGGTGCATCACCGGGTGTGACCCCCCCAAAAAAAAGCAAAATAAGTAAATAAAATCATCATCATTGATTATGATGATGATGATGATGATGATGATGAGCATAAACACACTCAATTCGTTGCATTTCAGTGTTACCTTGATCCCTGAGTCTGGGGGGCACTTCACTTAGATCCTGAGTCCTAAGCAAGTGCCCGCCGCCCGTTCTACAGTCCTCGAGAAAACAGTTCCCCGAAGCTGTCTGCTCCCGGCCGAATGAATGGGCTCCCTCTTCTGCCCCCTAATTAAAGCCTGGCCTCTGTGCCAGTTGCCAGGGCCAACCAGTAAGCCCCCTCCGCTCCCCATCTGCCCCCAGCCTGGGCGCTCAAACGCGGCTCCCACCGCGCGGCATCTCCATGAGGCCCCAAGCCCCGCCCACATGCAGCTCCTCCCACCCCCACCCCCGCCGCCACCCCCACCCTCCGCGGCCCCCCGCCTTACGCTGGTGGTCGATGAGGAGGGTGGCGCTGAAGTAGTGGGCCAGGGCCCCGTAGTGATACGCCTTCACGCTGGCCAGGCTGGCCCAGGAGTAGGGGATGTTCTCCTTCACCGGCGCCTGGCTCATGGCCTCGTGCAGCCGCTCGTACACCTCTCCCACCTGCAACAGCGGGCACGGTGGGCGCAGGCCCCAGCCCCGGCCCCAGCCCCTCCCCGCGGGCGGCAGCCCTGCCCGAGAAGGCTCCCCAGTCCCGGGGCCACGGCCAGGACGCGCTGCGCTCACGGTGCCAGCGTCACCATGGAGACCGGGCCACTGTCCCTGGGCTGGCTTTTAGGCTCAGCCGCACTCGGACACAAAGATCCGTCCCGGAGGTCCTGCCAAGAAAAGGCAGGCGCCCCCGGGGCCTGGGTGGGCACCGTGCCCAGGTCTTGGGGGAGCTGCAGGGGGGAAGTCCCCACCCCTTCCACCCCCAGAGTCACAGGAACCGGGTCTTGGGCTCCAGCGATAAGACAGTAGGTCAAGGCACTTGCCTGGGATGTGGCTGACCCAGGTTCGATCCCCGGCACCCCAGAGTGAGCCCCGCCAGGAGTGATGATTCTTTTTTTTTTTTTTTGCTTTTTGGGTAACACCTGGCAATGCACAGGGGTTATTTCTGTCTCTGCACTCAGGAATTACTCCTGGCGGTGCTCAGGGGACCATATGAGATGTTGGGGATCGAACCCGGGCCAGCTGCATGCACGGCAAAACGTCCTACCCGCTGTACTATCACTCCAGCCCCAGGAGTGATGATTTTTAAGCACAGACAGAGCCAGGAGAAGCCCTGAGCATTGCTGGGTGTGGCTCCCAAACCAAAAAAAAAATTTTTTTTTTTTTTAAAAAAGGAGGTCTCGGGCTGGAGTGATAGCACAGCGGGTAGGGCGTTTGCCTTGCACGCGGCCGACCCGGGTTCGATTCCCAGCATCCCATATGGTCCCCTGAGCACCGCCAGGGGTAATTCCTGAGTGCAGAGCCAGGAGTGACCCTTGTGCATCGCCAGGTGTGACCCAAAAAGCAAAAAAAAAAAAAAAAAAAAAAAAAAGGAGGTCTCACCTTGGCAGCCTCCTGCGCCACCTTCACCAGCACGAAGAACTCGTTCTGGATCCTGGGAAGGCAGACCTTCTCAAACACGCATTCCTGGGCCTGGGCGAGCATCATTCTGACCAGCACGCTGAGCATGGCCGGGCTCATGTCGTAGCTCGGAGTGTGGGTGAACGTCTCCTTCAGGTAGTTTAAAACCCCTGCAATGGGAAATGTGTTCGCTCGTTAGTTGGGGAACACGCGTATTTTGCCATGCCATCAACTCAGAAACAGAGCGGGAGAGAAGTAAAGCAAAAAATTAGAGTCTCGGACCATTGTTAAAATTCCAATTCTTGGGGCTGGAGAGACAGTACAGCAGGTAGGATGTTTGCCTTGCACTCAGCTGACCCAGGTTCCATCCCCAGCATCCCGTATGGCCCCCGAGCACCGCCAAAGAGTAATTTCTGAACACAGAGCCAGGAGTAACCCCTGAGCATTGTCTGTGTGGTCCCCAAACCAGGAGCAAAGAAGCCAACAAAAATTCTGACTCTCGGGGCCAGAGAGAAAGAGCAAGGCAGAGTGCTTGCCTTGCATGCAACTGACCCGGATTTGATTTCCAGCACCCCTGATGGTCTCCTGAACCTGGCAGGAGGGATCCCTGAATGCAGACAAGGAGTTAAGACCTGAGTATTGCTGGAAGTGGCCCCCAAAAACAACCCCCCCCAAAAAAATCCTGATTCTTCCAAAAAGACATCTCTGCCCTCAGCTCACTGCAGTAGTATTCATAAGAGCCAACATCTAGAAACACCCAAGAGCAGACGATTAAAATAAAGAAAGACCAAGACAAAGGGTAAAGAAACCGCGGCACATCTACACAGTGGAATACGGCTCAACTCTAGCAGAAAGACAAAATCATGCAATTCACCGCTGCATGGATGGAACCAGACAGTACCCCGCTGGGGGAAGTTATTCGGAAGGGAAGAATAGCCTCTCTCCCATGTGGGGTATAAAGAAGCATAGTATGGGCACTGGTGGAGGGATGGGCACTCGGCCACTGTATGACTGAAACGCAAGCACGAAAGTTTGCAAGTCTGTAATTAGACCTCGAGATGATTCACTAATGAAAAAATTAAAAAAAAAAAAAAAAAGAAGCACAGTAGCACTGTAGCACTGTCAGCCCATTGTTCATTGATTTTGCTCGAGCAGGCACCAGTAACATCTCCATTATGAGACTTATTGTTACTGTTTTGGGCATATCGAATATGCCACAGGTAGCTTGCCAGGCTCTACCGTGCGGGCAGGATACTCTCGGTAGCTTGCCGGGCTCTCTGAGAGGGGCAAAAGAGTCAAACCTGGCTTGGCCTCGTGCAAGGCAAACGCCCTCCCCACTGTGCTATTGCTCCAGCCCAAAGAAGAAGCATAGTAAGGGATAACAAATGGCCAAAGGCAACAGAACCTGAGATCTACCGAACAGGAGATGGGGGTGGGAGGATGGGGGTAATAACTGAGGGGAGTCCCCTGAGTTATTACTGGGAATAATAACTATAATAATAATAATAATAATAATAATAATAATAATAATAATAATAATAATAATAACGGGAAGAGGGTACTCAGATGGAGGGTATGGTGTTAGGACACTGTACCCCTGAAACCCATTCACTAATCATGTTGCCAGTCACAGTGACTGAACTAATTTTTTCCCCCCCCCACAAAAATTTGATTCTGGGGCTAAAGATTCTGGACTCAAGAGGCTGGAGCACATACACTCCATACAGGAGCCCTGGGTTCAAACCTGGGGTGGCACCTCTGGGAGCGGCCCTCCTGCCCATCAAAAAAAAAAGAAAAGAAAAGAATTGGATTCTTGGTGCTAACAGGACCCAGCAACCCACTCCCAGGTATACACCCCAGAACGGAAGCTGGGGCTTCAACTGATACTTGGACCCACTGTAAGCGTACAGCCAATACAAGTCCAGCTTTGGGTGGAAAACAATTCAAAGGTCCGTTGGCAAAGAGAATGTGATATGGGCAAACCACAGAATATTTTTCAGCCTTCAAAAGGAAGGACATTCTGAAGCCCCCTGCAGCACGGACAAGGACACGATGCTAAGTGAAGTGAGTCCATCGAGAGGATAGAGACCCGTCTGGCTCCGGAGACACAAGGAGTGGGGAGGTGTCTGCCAGGGGGTGGCGGGCAGTGGCAGGTGTCAGTACTGCAGCGTGGGCTGCTGAAGCCCTCCAGACGGAGAATTCACAACAGCGTGAACTCATCACACCGAGAGTGGGGGAGACAGTCGCCTGGTTGTTGTTAAGTAACTGGTCATTCCCCACTTTTTAAAAAGCAGGTGCATGGGGGCTTGGAGCGATAGCACAGCGGGTAGGGTGTTTGCCTTGTGCGTAGCTGACCCGGGTTCAATCCCCAGCATCCCATAAGGTCCTCCGAGCACCGCCAGGAGTAATTCCTGAGTGCAGAGCCAGGAGTAACCCCTGTGCATTGCCGAGTGGGACCCAAAAAGCAAAAAAAAAAAAAAAAAAGTAGGTGCATGGACATCTGTTTCAAGCAAGAAACAGCCTGCCCCAGCCAGCCCTGTCTCACCTGGGACAAAGGGGAGAAATTCCACACACGACAGGTATTTGGCGGAGGGGCAAGACCCGCACGTAACCCAGCAGGCCTCGGACCACACTCACCCTGACGCCCGAGTGCCTGGGAATCGAGGCTCCTTCCCACAGGAGTTCAGGGAAGAGCAGCCTGGCCTCAGGAGCGAATGGAAATTTTCGGACTGCAGCCCTAGGCTGAGTCTTTCGCATGCTAGAAAATTAACTGTCCTAATATTAACCGAAGCTCAACCTAGAGGTGTAATAAAATCCCCGCCCAGAATCCCACCGGACAGGTTCCTCTGGTTTCACTGCAAGGCCTCAGGAGCTTGCAGGCAGGGGGGGTGCTCCCTCCCCGGTATGCACCCCACCAGACCACTGACCATGAAGCACTCCCACTGGGAGTTCTCCCGCAGACAGCCCAGCCTGGGAAAGCGACTCCCGGCGGGGAGCAGTTCCTTGTCTCATGATCAGGAATCCCTGCAAACCCGAGAAACTCCGTGAATGACCAGACAAGCACAGCCAGGCTTCCTCTTGGCCTCGAAAAGGGGAAAAATACACACACACACAGACACACACACACACACACACACACACACACACGTGGTCAGCCAAAGGTGGGCACCCAGGCGGGTGGGCAGCAGAGAAGAAAGAGTGTAGAGGCCAGCTGAAGGGGTGGGGGGTGTGGTCCACATTCCTCGGAGGCGACCGGACATGGCCCTGCTCCCGGGAGGAGCAATGCAGGACAATGCAGAGCCCTGAGCAGTGCTAGGTGCCACTTGGTCGCGCAGAGAGGAGCAACCTCAGGTCAGAAACTTGGCAGAACAAGCACGAGCGAAAGGCAAGGCCAGTGAGAGGCACGGATGACGGTCCCCGGGGAGAAAAAAAAAAAACTCTGCTCTACAACAACAGACCGTGCTGGAAGCAGTGGTTCCTCCCGGCCACTCACCTGGAAGAGCTTAACCATTAACCAGAGGATTCCCTGTGTACACGCGCCGTGACCGAGGGGCCGGAGCCAGGAACCAGGCTCCAGGTGGGGCTTTGCAAACTTAGGGGGTGCAGGGGGGTGCTGGCTGTGCCCTGGCGGGCCTGAAGGCTGAGCGTGGGCCCAAGGAGGCGCCAACTGCTTGGGTCTCCGCCAGCCCCGGCAGACACCAACCTGCAGCTTTCTGAAAGGCGTCCACGGCGCTCTCCAGGCCAGCCTGCGTCTGCCGGTTGCACCGGGTGGCGATCTGCGTGTAGAGGGCTCCGATGTTGAACAGGACGCTGGCCTTCTCCAGCAGCAGGTTCTGCTGGTTGACGGGCACCCCGGTGAGGGAGTCGTACCTGTGCCAAAGACACGTGCTGAGGATACGGCCCCTCGGCTGGCGCGGGACAGGCTGCAGGCGGTGGGTGGAAGCAGACACACTGCATTTCTCGACTGAGAGTCAAAGGTGCGCGGCATGCCGTGAGGCTTTCGCGGCAAAGCAAGAGGAGCAACGTCCAGACCGCACTGGGTAAAGAGACACCCCGATCACACTCAAAAAATGAGATGTCCTGGGGCTGGAGCGATAGCACAGCGGGTAGGGTGTTTGCCTCGCACTCGGCCAACCCCGGTTCAATTCCCAAGCATCCCATAGGGTCCCCTGAGCACCGCCAGGGGTGATTCCTGAGTGCAGAGCCAGGAGTAACCCCTGTGCATTGCCAGGTGTGACCCAAAAAGAAAAAAAAAAAAGACATTCTTCGGGTGGGCAGGTGCCCACACAGACGGTGGGCTAGCCTAGCCACACAGAAGCAGGATCATTCAGCACTGCAAGGGGACAGACAGCCAAGCCGTGGACAACATGCAGGCGCCGACATGCCTAGGGGGGGAGAGCCAATCTGCACGGGCCACCTACTGTTCCACGCCAACTAAGTGACGCTCTGGAAAAGGCAAACAATGAAGATAGGAGAATCAGGGGCCGCCAGGGTCTTCGAGGAGCAAAGAGAAGAGAAGAACCGGTGGACCACAGGGCGGCAGCGGTGCGGGGGGAGGTGGCGGTGGGAGGGGGGAAGAGGAGTCAGTGGGGAGGTCATTGGGAGCAGCATAATGGACATTTGTCCCAGCTCACAGGATGTTCTCCACCCAAAAAGAGTGAACTGGATTCAGAGTAAACTTAAAAGTGTATTCAAAATTATGCAGGACCCACTAGGGCAGGCTTGGGTGGTGGCCGGGAAATTGGAGATAATGGTGGTAGGATTGGTGTTGGAATATTGAGTGGAATAAACGGAGGGAACGCTCTGGGGGAGGATGTTGAGCACTGTATGTGTGAAACCCTGTCCTGAGTGGCATTATAAATCACGGGGCTTCAAACTTTTTTTTAAAAAAAAGAGTAAAACTCCTTGGGGGTGGAGTGATAGCACAGCGGGTAGGGCATTTGCCTTGCACGAAGCTGACCCGGGTTCAATTCCCAGCATCCCATATGGTCCCTCGAGCACTGCCAGGAGTAATTTCTGAGTGTATGAGTCAGGAGTAACCCCTGTGCATCGCCGGGTGTGACCCAAATAGAAAGGAAAAAAAAAGTAAAACTCCAGGAGAGGGTCAGAGAGCTAGTACAACGTACGGTGCTTGTCCTGCATGCAGCTGACCCAAGTTCGATCCCTGGTGCTGTATATGGTAACCCTGAGCCTGGCCAGAACTGATCCTTGAGCCCAGAACCAGGAGTAAGCCCTGGGCACTGGCGTGTGGCAAACAAAGCAACAACAACAAAAACCCCAATAAAACAAACCAAATGACCCCTCATTCTTCCAACAACAAAGACGAAACTGTAATTGTTAGCTAGGATAATTCGGAGGGGTGGGGTGGGTCTTCAAGTGGTGCTTAAGAGGCCTGGGAGAACCCGGGGGTCATGCAAGGGTCTAAAGACGTGATGTTAGTCCAGCCCTCAAACTGACGAGGGACTATGTGATGCCAGGGACAAAATGTGGGTTGGCTGCATGCATGGCAAGTGCCTTAACCCCTGTCCTGTCACTCTGCAACCCTCTTCTTGCTGCCGGGGATCCAACTCACGCATTACTGCTGAGTCACATCACTGACCCCTGACCTATGACTCTGGGGGAAAAATGTCTCGAAGAAGATCAGCTGTTGCCATAAGTATTATGGAGGGGATGCTGAATGTGGGACAGGTTCGAGGCTGGGGGTGTAGGAATGCACAGGAAGTCTCTGTATCTTCCCCCAAATTTTGCTGTGAACCTCAAACTGCTCTTAAAAGTGTATCCAAAATTATGCAGGACCCACTGGGGCAGGCTTGGGTGATGGTCGGGAAAAACTGGAAATAATGGTGATGGGAAGGTGCAATGATGGTGGGATTGGTGTTGGGGTATTGAATGGAATAAATCATCGTGAATAGCTTTACAACACTAAAATTATATTAAAAACAAACTTTTGCAGGACCCGAACAAATGAATGACCTAAATAACACTAAGATACAGTTTTAGACTCTAAGATCACTTTAGAGGGAAAGAGGGGGAAGGATGAGGGGGCACAAAAATCAGTTGTCTGGTATAGGATAAATTTTCAATTTTAGCCATACATTTGATGCACGAGATGCCGATGTTGACTTAGAACTGTGACACCTTAAGTTATAAGGCAGTGTTCCTTCAAAAACAAGTCATTCTAGCCTTAATAAGTCAGGCCTCAAATGCAGCAGACCTGACCTCAATTCCCAGCACTGCAGGGTCCCCAGGCCCTGAGTGTAGCCATGAGTAAGTGTGCTCCTGCAGCCCTCTCAAAAAAAAAAAAAAGTTATTTTTACTGACACCCAAGGACAGTAGACAAGGGCTAGGAATATGGCTCCATAGCTGGAAGCCTGCCTTATGAGCTGTGGGAGAAGGCAGCTGGAGTAGAGAAGGGATCACTAAGTCAATGATGGTTGGGGGCATCATTCGGGATGAAAGACGTGTGCTGAGAGTATAAAGGACCAAACGTGATTGATGGCCTCCCAGTATCTGCATTGCAAACCATAAAGCCCAAAAGTAGAGAGAGAATATGGGGGAGATTGTCTGCCATAGAGACAGGGGGAGGGTTGGTTTGGATGGGGGGGATACCGGGGACATTGGTGGTGGAGAATGCGCACTGGTGGAGGGATGGGTGTTTGATCACTGTATGACTGAAACTCAAACATGAAAGCTTTGTAACTGTATCTCAAGTTACAGTTGAACAGTGATTTAATAGAAAAAAAAAGATTTTTTTTGAATGGTGATTCAATAGAAAAAAAAGATTTTTTAAAAATAGCCCCCAAAATTTTAAAAACAATATATATACGTGTGTGTATAAATGTTCTCATAAATGAATGACATAGTTTCTAAGCCTTCATAATTCTTCCTGAGTCCAAAGGGCTCAGGATTTGCTCCCATGGACCCCTGAGGTGCAGCTTCCTAAGCCCTTTGCCCTAACCCCAAGGGCATGTGCAGGGAAGGGGCCCTGCCTCCAACGGGAAGGCGGCCCCCTGTGGTGGCGAGCCAGCAGGTGCCGGGCTGGACTTCCTGTCCTTCCACCTGCACGCAGAGAGCAGCTATGGAAACAGCACGAAGCAGCAGCACTCGGCCTCCGAAATACTGAGCATCAAAGACGCTGCTACTCGCCGTGGAGAACAGGATCCACATCTGGTCTGCCCGTCGCCCCTTTGGTCCAGAACCTGCTCCCCGTCCCTCCCAGCTGGGCAAGTGTCGCTTCTGGTAAGTTCCACCTCTTTACCCCATGACTCCCCAGCGACCACACAGGGCGTGCAGAAACATCTCTGCTCAGCTCACTGGGCCCGTGAGGCCAGGCTGGTGGGCGCTCTGTCCCCTCTGTACATAACCAGGGTTTACTCGCCAGCGCAGAGCGGGGCCCCGGGCTGGGCACCTACCAGGTAAACAAGATGCCCATGTGGCGGCTGGGCGGGCAGAAGCGGCTCTCGATGAAGCCCAGCTGGATGAAGTAACCCATCAGCAGCTCCACACCGGCCTCGTCCCGGCTGGGGGTCCTGCAAGCCTGAAAGGATAGAAAACCCCAAGGGTTAGGGGGGCAAGCGGCAGAGATGCAACCACAATCGGGTCTGGGGACCGTGGGAGCAAAGTGCACTGAGCACTCAGGAGGGGCAGAAGAGCTGATGGGTGGATGGATGCAGGAGCCCCAGGGTCAGCCCCCAGGGTGCCTCCCCAGACCTGCACCCTCTCTGCTTTCTCAGATGCGTGTGCAAGGGAATGGAGGACTCCGCCAGCTCCGGGGGAAATTCCACCGGACGCCCAGTGCCACGGGGATCTTCTGCCAGCGCTACCTGTCTGAGATCCATGAGGTCTGCGATCTCGTCTTCATAGGCCGAGCTGTCTTCACTGTAATGCTCCAGGATGAAGTCCTGGAAGGAAAAGGAGGCAAGTAGCTGTAGGGTGTGATTCTAAATTAAATATGCAAAACAGTAACGTCCACTCTGCCTCCCCACTTGAGAAGGGGCCCAGACGGACAGAGCGAAGGCGCTTGGCCTTGCACACGGGCAACCCTGATTCGGGTCCCCCAGAGCAATGCCGGAGCAGAGTGACCCTGGAGCAGAGAATCAGGAATAAGTCCTGAGCCCTGTGACCACATCCCCCCCCCAAAACACACATAAAATATCCTGAAACAGATCAGCGACACTATCCACTAGTGAATTTCCAGGTGGTGGGGCTTGTTTTCCTGATGATACGCTAATTTTTTATTGAAAAATGTGTTTGGGGCCAGGGATGGGGCTCAGCTGGCAGCACGTGTCTTGCGTGTGTGGGACCCCGGGACTGATTTCTCAGAAGCACACACAAAAATGGCTTGGTGGGGACCCAGGGAGGGCTCGGTGGCACAGTTCAAGGGGAAGGCACGTGAAGGCCACTGTGAAGGCCACTGTTCACTCCTGGAACTTCTCAGGCCTGGCTGGCTCGGCTGCTGGGGACCCCCGGCACCCCAACAAAGAGAGTGGCATCCGGTAAACACCCCAACCAGAGCGGGGAGCATCACAACCAATTATGAGTACCACAGCCCCCGTCATCACAGACACAACAAAGGGGAGGGGGACGGCCTTTGCAACACCCTTTCCCGGCCTGACGACACGTGGATGTCGTAGATACTCAGGGGCTCGGCCCTTCACTCCCTGAAACACCCTCAGTCTCCGGCACGGGCATTCCTGGCAAAGCAACTCCCGTCTGGGCATGGGCCCTTTGCCCCAGCGGCCTGGGGCGTCTCCACAGCCGAAGGACCAGCCGATGAGGACTCTGAGCACGGCCACAGGAGCCCCCTGAGGTGCCACGGCTCTCGGGCCGCGTAGATGCGAAACAACGATCCTTCCCTGTGGGGCTTTCAGAGCAGATGAGAGTGTGTGTTTGGCAGGGGGAAGGGGCGGTGAGGAGTGTGTGTGGGAGTGTGTATGTGTGTGTGTATGTGTGTGTGTATGTGTGTGTGTATGTGTGTGTGAGCATATGTGTGGGTGTGAGTGTGGGTGAACATGGGTGTATATGTGTGTGAGTGTGTGGTGTGTGTGTGTGTGTGTGGAAATGTGAGTGTGTAGGTGGGGGGTGAGTGTGTGGGTGTGTGTGAGAGGGTGTGTGAAAGTGCGGGTGTGTGAGTGGGTATGGGTGTGAGTGTGTGGGTGTGAGGGTATATGAGTGTGTGTGGAAATATGGGGGAATGTGGGGGGAGTGTGAGTGTACGGAAGTGTGTGTGTGTGTGTGTGTGTGTGTGTGTGTGTGTGAGAGAGAGAGAGAGAGAGAGAGAGAGAGTGTGTGGGAGAGTATGTGGGTATATGTGGCAATGTGTATGTGTGGGGGAGTGTGTGAGTGTGTGGAAGTGTGTGTGGGAGTGTGGGAAAGTGTATGTGACTGTGGGAGTGTGGGAGTGTGTGTGTATCCGGGTCACACCTGGCAGAGCTGATGGCTCACCCCTGGTTCTGCGCTCACTGGATACTGAATATACTTCAGGAGACAGGCTGCCTGCAAGGAAAATGCCTCAGCCCCTGTAACTAGCTCCCCAGCCTCCTCCTGCTTTGTGTGAACTCAGTGAACACACACACACACACACACACACACACACACCCCTTCATCTTACAAAAACAGGATTGTTCTGAACGGCAACACAACTTTGCTTTGTTTCTCTTCTGTAAACTGGCAATCGACCAAAGGTTTTCCTGTGCCATGAAATGTTCTCGGACACGCGTCTTAGTGGTTGTGCAACCCTCCAGCTCGTGAATGTCCCATTCATGCATCCAGGTGCCGGCCGGTGTGCCCCGTGACATTCTCTACCCCCTTCGACTGCACTTGTGAGTCACTTCCAGGCTTTTGCAATGAAAGAGAACGCCGGGCCGGCATCTCCGACTGGCTCCTAGCATTCATCCCGGGATGTCCTGCTGGGGCCAAACGCAGGTGGCGGGTACCTCTGGCCTTTGAGCGAGGTGACAGTTACCCAGCCTCTCCTTGCATTTTGTGACGCTGTCTCAGATGTTCCTCCCCTTGCAGAGTAGCATTTGTGAAGTCTGAAATGGTTTTCAAAGGCGACGGACAGTGGCAAGAGTTAAGGTGACAGGGCCGAAGAAGCAGTACAGTGGGTAGGGTTCTTGCCTTGCACGTAAGCGACCCAGGCATGATCCCTGGCACCACAGATGGTGCCCTGAGCACTGCCAGGAGTGATCCCTGAGCACTGTCCGGTGTGGCCCAACCACAAACAAACCAAAACATAAGAGTTAAGGGGCTGGAGCGACAGCGAGTAGGGCGTTTGCCTTACACGCAGCTGACCCAGGTTCGATTCCCAGCATCCCATATGGTCCCCCAAGCACCACCAGGAGTAATTCCTGAGTGCATGAGCCAGGAGTAACCCCTGAGCATCACCGGGTGTGACCCAAGAAGAAAAAAAAAAAGAGTTAAAATGAGGACAACCCAGGGCTCCCCGACGGGCACCCAGAGAGCAAGGAGAAAGCCCACCACTGGGACATGCCCAAAGAACAGTGAATGTGCTCCGTGGACTGGCACATTGTTCCAGAAACTTCTACTGCCTCCCAGCAAACACTTCTGTAACGGGGTAAACAATACTGAAAATAAATTAGGAGGAACCTTACAATAACCTCATAAGGCCAAAGGGGTTTTGAGAAATTCTAAACATATTCCTGACTTAAAACAGATCAAAACAGATTTCGCAGGATTAAAGATATCTAGCACAAGCCGGGGAAGTGGCTCAGTGTGAAAGCTCCTGCCTCGAAGGGCGGGGCCCTGGGTTCCATCCTCTTCCTCCCACGGTACCCCAAACAAGTAGAAAGTGAAAATCTCCCTGAAGCCCATCGTACTTCACGGTAACCATCAGGAATAAGACAGGGCTTTCACTTCCCGGCTAAGAGTACAGACATTCCTAAAATATCTAAGAATTGAGCTTCCATTTGACT
The DNA here is from genome assembly GCF_027595985.1 of Sorex araneus. Taxonomy (NCBI): domain Eukaryota; kingdom Metazoa; phylum Chordata; class Mammalia; order Eulipotyphla; family Soricidae; genus Sorex; species Sorex araneus. The sequence goes on from NC_073309.1 coordinate 38,200,674, forward strand.
TGGCAACCCCACTTTTTGGAATATACCCTAAGGGCCCCCCCAAACAATCTGGAGTAAAGCCATCTGTCCTCCTATGCTCATTGCAGCACTAGTCACAACTGCCAACATCTGGAAAACAACCCAATGTCCAAGAAAAAAACTATGGTACATCTACACAGTGGAATATTACTTGGTCATAAGGAAAATTAAAGACACACAGTTTGCTGCAACATGGGTGGACCTGGAGAGTATCACATTGAGTGAAGTTAGTCAGAGGGAGGGACCGATACAGAATGATCCCTCCCCGTAGGCGGGACATAAACAGAATGGCGGAATGATGGATACTCAAAGGCAAATGGAAACAGAGAACATGAAAGCTGGTATCCAGCAGGACCAGTCTGGGGACTGGCCAGGGAGGGCCAGCATCTATGGTGTAGGGAGGGAAGCACTCAATCCGGACGGGAGGAGGTGCTGAAAGGTGGCGAAGTGTTACGTGTGGAACCCTATCAGCAACAGGACCGGAAGCCACGGTGCAAAAACGTAAATACACAAACAAATAAAGCGCCTCTCCTCGGGGCAGGCAGGCGGGAGGGAGGTAAATGGGGCCGAGGGGACACTGGTGGAGGGAAGTGGACACAGGCGAGGATATCGGTGTTGAAATATTGCATGTCTGAAACCCAATCATGAGAAACTTTGTCATTTTAGGGTGACTTAAAAAAAAGACAGGACTTTGCAGTTCACTGCTTACACGTACCAGGATTCTGAAAGTTCTCCCACCAACAAATCAAGAAACAAAGATGGACATACTGCAAAGGAACAAAAATTCTAAATTTAAGCCTAGATTTGGGCAGATATTTGCCCAATAATGGCCCATCTACAAAGCTGGGAGCTTCAAAGAGAAACTATTAAATAACAATGGGCAGAGGAGAGAGAGAGAGAGAGAGAGAGAGAGATGGGGGAGAAAGAGAGAGAGGGAAAGAGGGAGAGAGGAGAGAGAAAGGGAGAGAGAGAAGTGGGGGGAGAAAGAGAGAGAGAGGGAGGACACAGGGTTTAGACGCCCGCAGTCGACCAGGGTTCAACCCCTAAGAGCATAGACGGTCTCCTGAGCATCACCAAGAGTGGTCCCTAAGCCCCACCGGGTCTACGGACATACCACCCTGAACGTGCCCGATCTCGTCCCTAAGCCCCACCGGGAGTGGCCCCCAAATAAAACAAACTAGAAAACACAATTCAGTAAAGTGGCAAAAGAGAGTTCTAAGCCGACAGCCCTTTCTCCTTTTCTCCTCTGCTGTTACTGTTGTTGCAGGCAGGGGGCAGGGGAACATGGCAAACCCCTTGTTTGCCATACGGGGGCTCCAGGGCTACGGTGGTCCCAGGCAGCAAAATGAAGCCTCACAGGGCTGGAATTAAAGCATTAGCCTTGCGCGTGGCCAAGCCAAGCTCAATCCCTGGCACCCTATAGAATCCCCCCAAATTGCCAGAAGTGATGGTCCCTGAGCACAGAGTCAGGAGTGAGCCGGCCCGGAGCACAGCCAAGTATGGTCCAAAGCCCCTCACCTCAACATAAAGAAGAGACTCACTGCAAGACTGCTCCACCCACTGAACCACATCAAAAGCCCTCACACAGTCCCTAGAAGAAATAGCCAATTAGAGAGGCAGGACAGTAGGTAGGGCACTGGCCTTACACGCCACAACCCTGGGTTCGATCCCCAGCATCCCATATGGTCCCCTGAGCACAGCCAGGAATGATTCCTGCAGAGTCCCTAGTAACCCCTGAACACTGCCAGGTGTGGCCTCTCCCCCACCCCCGCCCACCTCCAAAAAAAAAAAAAAAGAAGAAGAAAAATTAGAACAGGAACAATATATTCACAGTTGTAACAAAAATACAATGTTCCACAGGCCAGATAGTACAGTGGGCAGGGTGCCTGCCTTGCGTGCAGCCAACCTGAGTTCAATCCCAACACCCCATTTGGTCCCCTGAGCCCCGCCAGAATTGATTCCTGAGTACAGAGCCAGGAGTAAGCTTGGAGTACAAGCCAGGTGTGGTCCAAAAACCAACAACAACAATACAAATATACTGTTCCTTGAACTAAACTTAATTCATCAAGGAGGTAACTATTAAACATTACTGAAAATCTTCAAGTTATTGAGTTCAAGGGTGTAGCTCAACAGTAGAGAACTTGCCTTGTATTTGTGAGGTCCTTAGTTCAATCCCCACGGAAGAAAGAAATGAAGTTTTTAAGTTTTAAATAAAAAAAACTTAAGTTTTTTATTTCTAGAACCAGAGCAATAGCACAGTGGGTAGGGCATTTGCCTTGAACGTGGCTGAACTGGGTTCGATCCCCAGCATCCTGTATGGTCCCCTAAGGACCCCCAGGAATAAATCCTGAGTGCAGAGCCAGGAGTAACCCCTGAGCTTCGCCAGGTATCACCCAAAAAAGGCAAAAAAAGAATATTTTTTCTTTCATTTTTCATTAAATAAGTGTCTTGGTGTGTGCTAGATATTGAACCCAGCACTTCATACCTGTGAGGTCTGTGTTCTACAATTAAACCCTAAAGTAATTTTTTTTTTTGGGGGGGGCGCCCAAGTGCTACTCCTGGTAATATTCTGCCAACTGGACCAAATGGCTCATGCCAAGGTCAGCACCAGAACTCAGCACTGTGCTGGCCCAGTGGTACTGGGAACCACCACCCAGAGGCATCAGGAAGGGGGTGCCCAGGGTTGCCCTGGGAGATAGACAGGACATGCATGGTCAGGGATAAAACTCGGGGTCTTAGGTCGAAGAGATAGTCCAATGGGTAGGATGCTTGCCTTACATGCCTTCCCTTGCCTTGCCTTGTTCAATCCTCAGCCTCCCATACGGTCCCCTGAACACCACCAGGAGTAATTCCTGAGTGCAGAGCCAGGAGTAACCGCTGAGCACTGCCAGGGTTAGCCCAAAAACCAAAAGAAAAAAAAAGTTTTTTTAAAAAAGGGGGGTCTTGCCCGTGCAAGAATGCACCTCCAACCCCAGAACTACCTCCCTGGCCCTCAATTTTTTTTTTTGACAATACAGAAATGTGCCCATAACACTTGCAAGTAAGTTAGGAGGAAACTTACAACAACCTCACAAGGCCAAAGGGGTTTTGAGAAATTCTAAACATATTCCTGACTTAAAACATAGTAAACTAGATCCAAACAGATTTCGCAGGATAAAAGATATCTAGCACAAGCCGGGGATGTGGCTCAGTGTGAAAGCTCCTGCCTCGAAGGGCGAGGCCCTGGGTTCCATCCTCTTCCTCCCACGGTACCCCAAACAAGTATAACACTTGCAATCCTGCCATCAAATTGACATCAGCCGCTGAAAACATTACATCCATGGGTGAAAACGAGCAATGACCTGAAGATGCCAGTTTTTCCACATTCAGCTACGGAACTCCCATGGAAGCCATGCCCAGAGAGAGATGGCTCAGTGGGCTGGGGTACAGGTCGGCACAGTCCTCCTGACCCCTGGGTGTGGCCGGGGACAAAGAACAAACAAACAAAAACTGACAAGTCCCCAGAGTGCTATTAGGGGGGGAAGCGTGACAAAAACCTGAGAGGAAAACCATGAACGGAAACCAGACATCTGGGAACTCGGAGGAACGGGAGGCTGGAGCAGGGCTGCGTGCAGAGATGCACAAAGGCTGCAGCATGAGGAGCGGCTGGCGACGCCAGGCCCGGGCCTGCAGAGGTGGGGATGTGGGAGTCAGGTCCTTGGCCGCCGCCAGCCTTCCTTCCTGGGACTGGGGGAGGCCGGAGCCTCCCGCCCTGTGCCCTCAGAGGGGCCCAGAGGTGGAATCGAAGATTGCTGCCTATGGCATCGTGGGCGTATGTGCCAAGAGCAGCCAGCCAGGAGGGGGCGGGGCAGCAGCTGAGCCCCTCTCGCCGCTCCTCCTCCGAGCTCTGCCTCTTGCTGTCCACTGCCCTGTGGGTGAAGCCCGTGAGGGGGATTGAGGGCCGGGACGTGTCGGTACCACAAATGATCCTGCAGAGTTCAAGCACGCACATGAAAAAAATAAGTAAATAAATGGTAGAATCCTGTATCATATTTGGGCGGGGGCACGTAAAGGGTGTAGGGGGCACCCCAGGTGATGCTTGGGGGTTGCTCCTGTGCTCACGATTCACTCCTGGCAGAGCTCAGCACACCATGGCATGCTGGAGTTGAACTGGGGACAGCCACATGCAAGCAAGCACCCTACCCACTATGTTCTCTCTCCACTCCCTATGCTGTATTTTTTACCCCCAAATACCAGAGAGAAGGTCGGAGCAGTAGTACAGTGGGTAGGGCGTTTGTGTTACACATTGTCAACCCAGGTTCGATCCCCGGCATCCCATATGGTCCCCCAAGTCATTCCTGAGTGCAGAGCCAGGAAACATTTCTCCTGGTCCCTTACACAGTAAGCAGTGTGCACCGCGGGGTATGGAAAACTCTGTGTGTGTGTGTGTGTGTGTGTGTGTGTGAGAGAGAGAGAGAGAGAGAGAGAGAGAGAGAGAGAGAGAGAGAGAGAGAGAGACAGACAGACAGAGAGACAGAGAGACAGAGAGAGAAGCAAGATAACGGTAACTTATTTAGGAAGATGTGAAGGAAGGGAAAGTCAAAAGTGTGTGTTCAAGAGAGATCACGGGCTTGAAGAGCAAGCCGAGATGCTGAAAACTTTTAAAGCATTAAAAAAAACTATGGCAAGAAAATTGTATTCTTGGGTCTGGAGCAATAGCAATAGCACAGCAGGTAGGGCATTTGCCTTGCACGCGGCAGACCTGGGTTCGATTCCCAGCATTCCATATGGTCCCCAGGAGTAACTCCTGAGTGCAGAGCAATAATAAACAAAGGTCACAAAAATCAGTATAGTTCTGTAACTGCGTATCACCATAGAGTCATAGCTATGCTTATAAAGCAGAAGTGAGGGCTGGAGTGATAGCACAGCGGGTAGGGCGTTTGCCTTGCACGCAGCTGAGCCAGGTTCGATTCCCAGCATCCCATATGGTCCCTTGAGCACCGCCAGGGGAAATTCCTGAGTGCAGAGCCAGGAGTAACCCCTGTGCATTGCCAGGTGTGACCCCCCCCAAAAAAAAAAAGTGAAAGGGGCCAGGAGAAATCTGTAATGCATAATGCATATAAGGGCAGTGATCCTTCTGTGGAAAGAAGTCTCAGAGGGAAGGAGGGCAAGACAACGGGAATGCTGACAAAGGGCAGAGACCAGCGTTTCGAAGGTCAGGCAAACTTGCTCAGCTCAGCACGGAAGGAATGTGAGCAAACTGTAGCGGTATCACTCCTACCTGGTTACACAAAACTCACAAAGATATTTCAAGAAGTTAAAATGACAAATGAGGGGCTGGAGCAATAGCACAGCGGGTAGGGCGTTTGCCTTGCACGCGGCTGACCCGGGTTCGATTCCCAGCATCCCATATGGTCCCCTGAGCATGGCCAGGGGTAATTCCTGAGTGCAGAGCCAGGAGTGACCCCTATGCATCGCCAAGTGTGACCCAAAAAGCAATAAAATAAAATAAATAGATAAATAAAATAAAATGGCAAATGAGGGGCTGGAGCGATAGCACAGTGGGTAGGGCGTTTGCCTTTCACGCAGCTGACCCAGGTTTGATTCCCAGCATCCCAAATGGTCCCCTGAGCACCACCAGGGGTAACCCCTGTGCGTTGCCAGGTGTAACCCAAAAAAGCAAAACGAAATAAATAAATAAAATTTTAAAAATAAATAAATAAATAAGGGGCCGGAGCGATAGCACAGCAGGTAGGGCGTTCGCCTTGCACGCGGCCGACCTGGGTTCGATCCCCGGCATCCCATATGGTCCCCCAAGCACCGTCAGGAGTAATTCCTGAGTGCAGAGCCAGGAGTAACCCCTGAGCATCGCTGGGTGTGACCCAAAAGGCAAAATAAATAAATAAATAAATAAATAAATAAATAAATAAATAAAATGGCAAACAAGAGGCCAGAATAATAGTGCAGCAGGTGAGGTTTGAACACAGCCCGGGTTCGATCCCTGGCACCCTGGATGGTTCCCTGAGCACAGCCAGGAGTAATTCCTGAGTGTAGGGCCGGGAGTAACCCAGGGTGGGTGGGACCTTCCAGTATTCTTATTTGTCTTGGTTATTTTTTGGTCATTTCACAATACTGTCGTTGACCAAAAACAGTCAACGGGGCCAAGGTAATATAAGAGGTGAAGGTTCTTTCTTGCAGACAGTCAACCCTGGTTCAATTCTCAGCACTATACGCTCCTCTGAGCACCATCAACAATGAACCCTGAGCTCAGAGCCAGGAGCAGACCCTGAGCACAGTCAGGTATGGGTGCAAAAACAAAAACAAAACAAAAAGAAGAAAAAAAAATGAAGTTTTATTTAAAGGCAATAACAATAGATCTCTGACCCTCCCCCCAAAAAAGAAAAAACAAAACCTCATTTTGATGGTGACAGTTCTTTTTTTTTTCTTTTTTCTTTTTAAGGTGTTTGGGTTACACCCGGTAATTCTCAGGGGTTACTCCTGGCTCTGAACTCAGGAATTAATTCCTGGAGGTGCTCTAGGGACGATGCTGGGTGCCAGGAGTCGAACCCAGGTCAGCAGCATGCAAGGCAAGCGCAATACCCACTATACTATCTCTCCAGCCCCTCATGGGGCTTTTTAATCCTATTTTCTTCATTAAAAATGAAGAAACTCCCGTGAGGAGGCTTACCGGCATGAACTATCACACGGACGCATGGGTTGCATCTGAGAGACAACTGAAATTGCCCAAATCCAGTCAGCTACTTCTGCAGCAACCATTGTCGTCAACAAATGTGGAAGGGAGAAAATAGAACAGCCCTTCATGTGCTCTTGTGTACGAGCGACATTTGTCGCGTTCCTTTCTTGCTGAAATAACATGGTTGGAAACCCCAGCTGAGCAGTGGTCAAGTCAGTCATTCCGTAGCATGTGATTTTCCTTCTCTCTTGCTTTCGTGTGGAATTCAGCGCGTGATACATGGGGTTCCCTACAGATGCCCGCAAAAATAGCCCCACGTTTCTCCTCTCAAACGCCGGCCGGGAACAACCCAGTAACTCTGTCCAGACCATTTGCAAAGGCACGAAGGGCACTTGCACAGACTAAAGGGCTGTCGGGAGCCTCAGAGACCCGCGCAAGCGCAAACCTGTGGAACGTCAGCTGGGAGATGTGGGTCCCAAATTGCTGGAAATCTCAGGCCTACAAATGCTGGATCCTGTCTGACTGACTTCCACGGTCCCTTCTCAAGCTCCAAACTCAAGCCGGCTCACAGGGATGGGGACCAGGGTTTAAGCACGCGTGCCCAGAGCCAGAGTGACAGTACAACAGGTTTGTCGTGTACACCTGGGTTGACCCAGGTTCTATCTCCAGCACCTCATATGTCCCCTGAGCACTGCCAGGAGGGCCCCTTGAGTGCAGAGCCAGCAGTTAGACCTGAGCACTGCCAGATGTGGCCAAACAAACAAACAGGAGTATCTAAAGAGCACTGGGAGAAATCAAGGCAGAGGCAGGCCCGGCCCGGAATGCCGGTGAGGAAAACACCTACCAATGGCTTCGGAAAGGACACGTTTCACCAACACACCACAGGCCTGTTCTCTAGGCTGGAAGCCGCCCACGATGAGTCAATGAGCAGAATGACTGAAAAAAAGCTAAACTCTGAAGCCTTTTCCCCGAAGCTGGGATTTACCCGATACCACAAGCCTGTTCTGGAAAGTTCTGAGACAGGCACTACCTTCCACCCCTTTCTCCTCCTGAGGAAGTTTGAGGTGATTCATCAAAACAGTGCTGCAGCTGGGAGAGACGGCGCCCCAGGCAAGGGTGGCCTTGTGGGCCCTCCCCCACCTGCACGGGGTGCCTCCACGGGGCACCTGTCTCCTGCCCCCCACCCCCCCACCGGGCCTGAGCACTCCAGCGCCCAGCAGAGACAGACAGGGGTGCAGCAGCAGGAACCGGCTGCCCACTGGACGAAGGTAAGAGGAGCCGGACGCCCGTCACGTCGGCGAACATCTGAACAGAGATGGACTGGACAAAGACGGACACCCAGGCCTTTGGGGTGGGGGTGTCCGTGTCCATTACTCAAAGCTAGTCAAAGCAACGCACTAATCCCTTTGATTTAAAAGAAAAAGTGATGCCAGGCACCGGACCCAGAACCTAACACACTTGATTTACTTTGGAATGCAAAGATAGATGCACGGACTTTGAGGGCAAACGTGTAAGGAAGTGACTGCAGTCAAATATCGCTGGTGGCGCTCAGGCTGTGTGTGTGTGTGTATGTGTGTGTGTGTGACTGCAGTCAAATATCCCTGGTGGTGCTCAGGCTCTCTGTGTGTGTGTGTGTGTGTGTGTGTGTGTGTGTGTGTGTGTGTGTGTAAGCCCTGGGTTCAGCACAGTCCCCAGAGCACTGCCTGGGAGCAACCCCTAAGCAACCACTAAATACCGGGTGTGGCCAGAAATCAAAACCCAAAACAACAGACACTGAAACAGGACACTGCAGGGGGAAGCGCGGGGGCCCTGGGGATGGCCCAGAGCTGGGGCACGTTCACCCCGCCCCGCACCCACCACCGCCAAACCAGGTGTAGCCCTGGAAACCCCCAACGCCAACGGGGAGCCCCGTAAGAGGAAGCAAATGAATTCCACAGCACCCCAGGCCCTGAGTGAGGGACGAGGCTGAACTGCCCATCCCCAGGAGCGCTGGAAGGAAGGAGAGGGAGTGAGTGTGAGTGTGAGTGAGTGTGAGTGTGAGTGTGAGTGTGAGTGGCAGGTCTCCGCGTGGCCGGCTAGGGGCTCAGGTCACCTTGCAGAAACCAAGGGACACTTGGTCCTGAGCCAAGGCCTCCCACGGGGACAGCAAATAAGAAAGGAAACCAGTCTCACGGCTCTGCCCTTTGCGCCAGCGCCCCGGGCCTACCTTGAGAACGACGGAGAAGTCAACATCCTTGGTTTCCTTCAGGCCGAGCGGAATCAAGGGAATCGTGAACTCCTCCCTGTGGGGAAGACGGCAGGCTGGGTGAGCACCCCTCCCCCAGCCCCCCTGCACACCCACACCTGCCCTGGCAGCCAGCTCAGCCCCCCCTCTCCCCCCGACCACAGACGGTGACCAGCCCCACTCCCACGGGCCATCACTGCTCAGGGCTGGCACCTTGTGCTGTCCCGGCTCCACAGTCACACACGTACACACATACACACTTATGCACTCACACATGCATACACACGGAGAGTCACACATTCAGGCACAAGCGTGCGTGATCACTCACACACACGATGTACTCAACATGCAAACACACACTCATGAAGGCACTCACATACACGCACACACACACATATGCACTCTTGTGCAGGCACTCACATATGCATACACACATGCATATTCACTCGTGCATACAGGCACATGCACTGACACATGCAAAGACTCGCACATGTGTGCACACTCACAAATGCACTCACACATGTGCACACACACATGCATACACATGCTGAGAGTCATGAACATACAGGCATAATTACTCAGTTACACATATATGCACTCCCACATGTACTTCCACACATGCACACACACTCACAAATGCACACACACACACCTGCCTGACCAACCCTGTCCTCAGCGAGGAGCTTTTCCTTTCATGGCCTGAGAATCTGTCCATGATGGGGACATGGAGTGGGAGCCAAGGGCTGGGGGTCAGGGGCTGGCTGGACCCACTGCCATCCTGCCTACTCCCGCCCATCCCAGCACGCCCTCCCCTGGGGGTTCCCACCTGTCCTCACTGCCTCCAGCCCGGGCTCTGGGACGCCCCCTCCAGGGCTTCGAGGCATACCCGTCCGGGATTCATCACTGCTCTCAGGGAGACTGAGTCCCCACTGCCCCCAGCCAGAGTCAGACTCTGGCCCACGGCTTCCTTTCCCCTCAGTCCCCCTCACTGGTCACTCGGTCACCCCGGTCTTCTGGCAGGCCGGCTGAGTTTTGCGGAGATCTAGCTCCTGTGTGCGGGTCTGTGAGCCTGCAGCGGCTCTGTCCTCTCTGGGGCAGAAACCAGGGCTGTGCCAACGGGCGTCCCTGGAGGGGGCAGCCAGGCCCGGGCAGTGGGGCAGAGCTGAACTTCCCCCACTGTCTGGGAGCAGCAAGAGTCCCCAGGCCCCTGGCCAGGCCTGCCCTCCACAACCCGGTGCTGAGAGAACCGGCTCTGTGACCATGACTGCCAGGTGGCTGGGGACGGGCGGGGGGGGTCCTTGAGAGGGAGTGGGCAGTGGCAGGGGCCATCAGCAGCGTGCACCAGCTGCCCCACAGGGACTGACCGCCACCACCATCTTGGGACACTTGTGCACTGCCCACGGGCCATTCCTGAGCGCCAGCCCCACCAGTGGAAATCGGCGTCCCTGTAGCCCCTCTGACACACTGCCTTGCGTCTCCCAGGACCCTGGGGCAGAGCAGTGCCACGGGGCACCCGAAGGGACTCGGGCCAGGCATAGGCTGCCGCAGGGTCTGCAGGAAGAGGCTCCGCGCCCTCATGCTTCCCGTGGACTCGACAGAACAAAGCGGGGCGGGGCAGGGGGGCGATGGGAGAAAGCACAGGCCAAGGGGGGCTGGTTTCCGGGGCTCACCCCCCTTTTATTTATTTTTTCTTTTTTTGCTTTTTGGGTCACACCCGGCGATGCACAGGGGTTACTCCTGGCTCTGCACTCAGGAATTACCCCTGGCGGTGCTCAGGGGGCCATATGGGATGCTGGGAATCGAACTCGGGTCGGCTGCGTGCAAGGCAAACGCCCTACCCGCTGTGCTATTGCTCCAGCCCCTTTATTTCTTAATTTATTTAGGCTTTTTGTGTCACACCCTATGATGCTCAGGGGACCAGATGGGTCGGCCACGTGCACGGCAAATGCCCTTCCCCACTGTGCTCTCGCTCTGGCCCCACCAGCCTCCTCTTAAGAAGTCTCACTTCCTTCGGGCTCTCCGGGCTGTGCTCCCCCTTGAACACGCATCTCGCCTGCTTGTCTCTATGTCCTTTTGCTGTTCCCACACTGGAGAAGCCTGTGTTCTCGCCTGAAGACACATATTTCCTCTCTTTCTAAGTAAGTCTCGATAAACACTATCTTGGGGGGCGGACGAGGGGGCAGTGTGACAGTACAGCAGATAGGACATTTGCCTGGGACGTGGCCAACCTGGGTTTGATCCCCGGCATCCCACGTGGTCCCCCGATCACTACCAGGAGTACCTCAGGCCCGCCAGCCGCGACTCTCAAGTGCAGAGCTACGAGAAAGCCCGGAGCACCGCCAGACGGGGCCCCGAAACACAAAGCAAAACGAAACAAAACACATGCTCCCCTTAGACACAGCTTGCCAGAGATCTCTGGCACACCGAGCTATGCCAAGCCAATTCCACTGGGGAGCAGGTGCGCCCTCCCCGCCCGCCCGCTCCAGGTGAAACCCGATGGCCACGAGCTTCCAGGAGCAAAACCCAGGGACGTGGATTCAGGGACTAAGACTCCAGGCCACGTGGCGGCAGTGGAGACGGGCCAGCCCCTTTCCGTCTCTGCGCCGGCTTGGGGTCCTGGCTGTCACGCCCACGATCTGCCTCCGGGCGCCATCTCAGCGCATCAATGGCCTTGATCCAGACTCCCACATGAAGCTCAAAATGGACTAGCTCCCTACAGAGATGTCTCTGGACCCCAACCTTATTTATTTATTTATTTATTTATTTATTTATTTATTTATTTGCTTTTTGGGTCACACCCGGCGATGCACAGGAGTTACTCCTGTCTCTGCACTCAGGAATTACTCCTGGCAGTGCTCAGGGGACCATATGGGATGCTGGGACTCGAACCCGGGTCGGCCGCATGCAAGGCAAACGCCCTACCCGCTGTGCTATCGCTCCAGCCCCTGGACCCCAAACCATTTACAATATCGCTTTGCTCGAGTGGGCACCAGTAACGTTTCCATTGTGAGACTTGTTACTGTTTCTGGCATAGCAAATACGCCACGGGGAGCTTGCCAGGCTCTGCCGTGCGGGTGTGATACTCTCGGTAGCTTGCCGGGCTCTCCGATAGGGACGGAGGAATCAAACCCGGGTCAGCCGCGTGCAAGGCAAACGCCCTACCCACTGTGCTATCACTCCATACTCTGGTTTCTCTTCAGATCATATAAATGAAAATAAAATTTTAAAAATTTAAAAAAAAAAGAAATGCTTCCATTTTCATCTGTAGCCATGTCCCATAAACCCCCCGTGAACTCTCATCCTGGCTGCCCCCCTCCCCGAGCATCCCTGTTCCCCAATGGGGGCTGCACCCCACATGGGTTCCATCTGCACCCCCCACCCCCATGCAGCATGTTCTGGGGCGGGGCCATGAGCTGCAGCCGCCGTGGACTCTTACTCTGTGCTCTGGTAGACGCCCACGGAGATGTTGAGTCCCTCCAGCTCTTCCTTGAGCATCTGCAGGTTGGAGTTCACGTAGCTCAGCTCCAGGCGCACCTGCTCCCGGACCTTGTTGTTGGTGGCTGCCCTGTACAAGAGGGAGAGAGAGACACTCTCAGACAAGCACCCCCGCAGCCGCAGACCAGACGCCCCCCCTCCCACCATCCACACAGGGAACCTGCAGATGCGGAGTGACACAGGGGATGAGCTGTCTCGGAGATGCTGGGCACCTGCCAGGGAAGGAACATGGGCCAACAACACGCTCAGCACGAGGCCACAGACATGGGTGCAGAGGGTCAGCACTGATGACCCAAGAGACCATTTCCAGCCAGCATCAGCTACCCCGGTGTTCAATTCCTGGCACCACCACCACCAAGGAAAAAAAAAAAAATAGATGCACATAGCAAGCCATGGCCACGCAGGATTTATCCCAAAAATGCAAGGTTGGTTTAACATTAGAAAACTGATCAATGGGCCAGCATGACAGTACAGTGGGTTGGCACCTGCCTTGCATGCGCAGATCCAGGTTCAATCTCCGGCATCCCATATGATCCCCTGATCTCTAGCGGGAATGGTTACAGAGTGCAGAGCCAGGAGTAGCCCCTGAGCATCGTCAGGTGTGGCCCCCAAAACAAAACACAGCACAAAATTACTCTGGTTGGGGCCAGCGAGAGTGTACGGAGGCTAAGGTGCTTGCCTTGCATGTGCCAACGCTGGGTCATTCCCCAGCATCACCTATGGTCCCTTTAGCATTATGTGTGATGACCCCCCCAAGCACTGGCACGTGATGTTGACTCCAAGTCCAATTAATTCATTTTGGAGGGAGTGGGGACCACACTTTTCGGTGCTCAAGGCTTACTCCTGACTCTCTGCTCAGGGATCACCACTGGCAGGGCTCAGAGGTGCCAGGGATCGAATCCAAGTTGACCACCTACCCTCTGTACCCACTCTAGCCTCCCCTTGTTGTTACATTTTAAAAGGAATTAGGTGTTTGCTGGCATCCAGCCAACCTCAGTTCAATTTCCCCACCCCACCCCCCACCACCACAATGGACGTGGTGCCCCCAAGTCAAAAGGAGTCATACCTCAGCACAGAGTCAGGGAGAGTGCCTGAACACTGTCAGGTGTGGCATAACCCCACTACCAAAAAAGGGAAGAGAAAAAGAAAAGAAACTCAATATAACAATATATTAGAAAGAATAAAGGGCAAGAAAAGACATGATCAAAAGAAGCAGGTGATAAAGTTCCACACAGACTCATGATTTAAAAAAAAATCAACAAATTAGGAACAAAGGAGAATTTATGAAATTTCATAATGCATCTACAAAAGTCAATGGCCGGGGGCTGGAGTGATAGCACAGTGGGGAGGGCATTTGCCTTGCTCCCAGCCGATCCAGGTTCGATTCCCAGCATCCCATATGGTCCCCTCAGCAACGTCAGGAGTAATTCCTGAGTGCAGAGCCAGGAGTAACCCCTGAGTATTGCTGGGTATGACCCAAAAGCCACACACACACACACACACACACACACACACACACACACACACACACACACACACACACACACACACACACGTCCATGGCTGGCATCAGACGGACGAGCCCGGGCTCCACGGCTGCCCAGGTCCTGCCCCTCCCTCCTACGGCACTCCAGTCTCTGGGGAGACCGAGCAAGAGAAAACCTGGTGGGGTGAAGAGAGTGGTCGAAGAAAAAGTGATGTACAAAATAGAAGCCAATGAAAAGAGTGAAACTGAAAGAGGTGAAAATCATGCTATTAGAAACGAACGGGACCAGAGAGGGTACCTGCTGGCATCCAGCCAACATGACATTTGACCACTATTTGACTAAGAGATTTAGTCACTTGCCTTGTATGTAGCTGACTCTGGTTCAATCCCAGACCTGCGTATGGTTCCCTGAGGATTCTCAGGGGTCAATCCTGAGCACAGAGACAGTTATAGCCCCCTGAGCACCATAGGGGGTGGTCCCAAAACAACCAAAACAGAATAAAAAACGGGGGAGACTCTTTCTAAGAGTCCCTGAGGATAATCTAGCAGCTGGATCAGTCTCGAAGGTGCAACCACCGAGTGGAAAAGGCCTGGGAGAAGCTAAGGAATATGAAGAAGCCCGTTCAGTACTGGGCTCAGTGAAATTAGAAGCACAGAGATTTGGGGCTTCGGTGATAGTATAGCCGGTACATGGCTGACCTGGGTCCCAGATGGTCCCCTGACCACTGCCTGGAGTAATTCCTGAGTGCAGAGCCAGGAGTAACCCCTGAGCATCACCAGGAATGGCCCAAAATCCAAAAAACTTTTTTTAAAAGAAGCACAAAGATTTCCTGTATGGGTATTTTTACACATTAAATCCTAGGATCCATTCCATTAATTCATTATTTTTGATCACTGCTGTGTGTTCAAGTAGTAGTATTCTTTTTATGCTACTGTATTTATCTTTATTTGCCTAATTTTATGGGTCAAATAAATGAACACGTCTGAAAAATAAAAAAAGTCCGATGCTTTTCCCTTTATGAGCAAGGAATGAAAGAAAGATGGGTTGTGGCTTGGTTGGGTTTTGACATCTATGGTTAGAGTTGCTTTTTCACTTAAATTTTAATTAACTAACATTGCAAGAGGGTTCAGGCCAGAATAAAATTATTCAGATTGTAAAGGCAAAAAGTAAAACTCTTTATTCACAGATGACATTATCTTGTAAAAAAATCCCTACACATTCACCAAAAGGAAAAAAAAATCCAGAAACACTGAATTTAGCAAGGTCACAGGATACACATCAATATGCAAAGATTCATTTCATTTCTAAATATTTTAACTTAGTGAATAATCTGAAGAGAAAGACTCATTCTTAATAGTGTCAGAAAGAATCAAATATTCAGGTACATATTTAAGAACAGTATAAAACAAAGCTCCCGGAAGAGAGCGACGCAGAGTCTCCAGTCCCTCGCGCCTGGCTGTCTTCACCGGGGCCCCTTGGAGGGGGGCGGGTTGAGTTTCCCTCCCCACCCTGAGCAGAGCCCCCACAGCCAAAGACCTCCAGAACCCAGCCACAGCCATGCTCACAGCCACTCTCCACATGCTCGGAAGAGCCTCATGCATGAAGGAACCAGTAGAGGAACCCAGGTGTGCAGGATCTGGGGCTGAGATCTCAAAGCCTGCTCGGATCAGGATTGGGCCTCCTCCACCCAGATCCCCCCTTTATTTTCCAGTAGCTAGGCGGTCACACCCACAAACTGCCCCCGGTGCCATGTAAGCCAAAATCCAGAGACTATAAAACAAAGCTCTCGGAAGACCTCTTATTATCTAGTTCTCCCTCTCGAAGAACCCGGCAAAATACCAAAAGTATCCTGCCCGCACGGCAGAGCCTGGCAAGCTCCCCATGGTGTATTTGATATGCCAAAATCAGTAACAATGATGGGTCTCATTCCCCTGACCCTGAAAGAGCCTCCAATGCGGCACCGGCACCGTTTTGAAGGACAAGTAAAGAGAGGCTGATAAAATCTCAGGCCTAGGACAAGTGGAGACATTACCGGTGCCTGCAAGTTGAAGAACAATGGGATGACAGTGATACAGTGATAAGACATGTACACTGAAAACTACAAAACCCTGCTGACAGATCAGAGACACCCCAGGGTGAGGAAAGAAAAGAAAGACTCAGGGTTGTCAAGATTTGGATCTATAGAATCGAAACAATTTTCTAATCAAAACTCCTAGAAGTCTTTTAGTAGAAACTGATGAGCTTATCCTAAAATTCATATGAAGATGTGGAGAATACAGAATAATGGCCTAGTGATTTTGAAAAAGAACAAAGATAGAGTGCTTATGCTCCCTACTGAAAAACTTAGTATAGGGTTGAGGCATGTGCCTTTCATGTGGCCAACCCCAGTTCCATCCCTGGCACCACATGGTCCCCTTGAGCAGTGCTGGGTGCAGTCCTGTGAGCTGGGTAATCTCCAGGCACTTTAGGTAGGATGTGAGTCCCTGAAGCACCACCAGGAGTGATCCCCAAGTATAGAGCCAGGACTAAGCCCTGTGGACCGGACATGCATGGCCCCTGCCCCAAAATAAATACAGATAAATAGAATGGACAAAGATTAGAAAAGGCATTTCACTAGGGACATATGCTTTTCAAAATAAGCACACAATATGATGTTCAATACCATTCATCAAGCGGCAGGAGAGATAATACAGCAGGTAGGGCACTTGCCTTGCACATGGCCAACCTGGGTTCGATTCTCAGGACCACATTTAGTTCCCAAGCCTTGCCAGGAGTGATTCCCGGGGCACCAAGTCAGAAGTACAGCCGGGTGTGGTGTTACCACCCCCTCCACCCCCCACCAAAAAAAAAGAGAGAGGAGCATGCAAATTTAAAGCATCTTGAGATATCAGCGCACACCTCAAACTTGGCTTTTTTAAAAAAGGACACAATAATAGGTGCGAGTGAAGCAAATAAAACGACCTGCTGTGGAATGGAGATGGTACGGCCATGCTCGGAAACAGCTGGAGAGTTCTAGAAAACAAACATTTCCAGGTCAGGGATGGGCCACATGCTAGAGGCCTGGCGTGGACCCCAACACCGCCTTAGAAGTGAGACAGCTGGGCTGGGTGTGGCCCCAAACGAGAAACCAAAACACAGACCATTTTACCAAGAAACTGCACTCCTAGGAGCCCATACGAGAAAGTGAAAGCGTAGGTCCCAAGACACGTGTGTGAACATTTAGCATAACGTTATTCACAAAAACTAAAAAGCAGCAACAACCCCGATACCTACTGGTCACAGGAAAGCACGGGGTAGCTTATCCGATGTTGCCACCTACCTACAGGAAGGCCTCCGAGAGATTCCCC
Organism: Sorex araneus; assembly: GCF_027595985.1. Taxonomy (NCBI): domain Eukaryota; kingdom Metazoa; phylum Chordata; class Mammalia; order Eulipotyphla; family Soricidae; genus Sorex; species Sorex araneus. The sequence goes on from NC_073309.1 coordinate 38,217,918, forward strand.
CAAGTTAGGAAACTCTGAATAAGGAACCACGTACTGGGCAGGCTGAGCTAGACCCCACAGGCCAAGAACCCAGCCTGCTCAGCTCAGCTCTCCCTGAGGGCGTCCTTAGAAGCACACAGCTGAGGCCACACACCAGGGGTCCTTAGAAGCACACACCAGGAGTCAAAGAGCAGGACTGCGATCCCCCAGCCACCAGCCACCACCCCAGCCACCATCTCCCCAGCCACCAGCCACCACCCAGCCACCATCTCCCCAGCCACCAGCCACTACCCTCAGCCACCATCATCCCCCAATCACCAGCCACCACCCCAGCCACTACCCTCAGACACCAGCCACCACCCCAGCCACCAGCCACCACCCCAGCCACCAGCCACCACCCCCAGCCACCATCTCGCCAGTCACCAGCCACCACCCCAGCCACTACCCTCAGACACCAGCCACCACCCCAGCCACCAGCCACCACCCCCTGCCACCATCTCCCCAGCCACCAGCCACCACCCCCAGCCACCACCCCCAGCCACCAGCCACTACCCTCAGCCACCAGCCACCACCCCCAGCCACCATCTCCCCCAGCCACCATCTCCCCCAGCCACCATCTCCCCCAGCCACCATCACCCCCAGCCACCAGCCACTACCCTCAGCCACCATCTCCCCAGCCACCAGCCACCACCCCAGCCACTATCACACCCAGCCATCATCTCCCCAACCTTCATCTTCCCCAGCCGACCATCCCTCCCAATCACCATTCTCCCCAATCACCATCCCTCCCCAACCACCATCCCCCCAGCCACTGTCCTCCCTCTCCCCCCCAAGTCACCATCTCACCAGTCACCATCACTCCCGGCCGAGATCCCTCCCACTCCCATCCCCCAGCCACCAATCCATGCCACCACCATTCCGTCCCCAGCCCCACAAACCCCCAGCTCCCATCCTTCCCCCGCCTCTACCCCCACTTACTCTGCCCAGCACAGCAGTGAGCAGACCAGCTCCTCACAGGCTCGTCCCCCCACCCGGCTTCCCCACCCGCCCCGGGGCCATCGGGAGGGTCGCCCAGGAGTGCTCACCTGGATCTGCTGCCCCATCTGGCACTCTCCTTTCTTCCCTGGACCCCTCTCCTGGGCCAGCACCCAAGCACATCCTGCCCATTCAGACAGGGTCCTGGCCAGTTGTCCAGGCTCCCGACAGCTCAGCCCAGTGACCAGACAGTGTCGCATTCTGTTCTGCTATTTTGTTGGGAGTAGGGAGTCAGGAGAACGTAAGAAACTCATTTTCCAGGGCCCAAGAGGTAGCCTGGCGCCCACCAGGCAGCCCTGGCATGACGGCTCCCTGAGTACTGCCAGGAGCTGCCAGAGCACCATCAGGGTGCCGCCCCATACGCCCCTACACACACACACACACACACACACACACACACACACACACACACACACACTACCACTGGGTCCGCCTGCATAGTTGGGTTCAATATAGCCAGGAAGGGCTTGAGCCTTTCTTGGGAGGTCCCCGACTCACAAAGAGAAAGAAAGACACTATCACACCTGTGTACACGGCACACAACAGAAACAAGACTCACAAACCACTTGGCCAACCCCATGACACACTCCAACACACTCCATTCCAACGCATTCTGAGAGTCATAGTAATACCCAACAGCTCCTCCAACTAGCAAGGATGGGTGCAGACACAGCACCGCGGGTAGGGCTGTACTGTCCCCAGCATCCCAGAGCACACACAGCACCCCCGAGCCCCACCCGGGCTGAGTCCTGAATGCAGAGCCAGGCGTCAGCCCTAAGCACTGCCAGGCTGTGGCCCCAAAACAAAAGCACAAAAGCTAACAACAACAACAACAACAAATACACAATGATGTTGGGGGGACGCAGCTCGGCAGGACAGCACTTGCCCGGCAGGTGCCAAGTTCTGAGTGTGACCCCTGCAGTGTCAGAGCAAACACACAAAACGTCAGAAGCTCCAGCTGTGCTTCTCTGACACCACGCAGTGACCTGAGAGTTCCATCCTGATGCCAGCCCCACACACTCTGCGTGTAGGGCCTCACCCTAGGTACAGCTATTCCATGTGACTGACCAGGTCGGGGGTCCTACAACACCCCTCAGATCTGATAACCCACCTGCAGGGCGAGCATGACACTTCAGTTACTTTCACTATGGTTTTTTTTTGTTTTTTGTTTTTTTTTTTTGCTTTTTGGGTCACACCTAGCAATGCACAGGGGTTACTCCTGGCTCTGCACTCAGGAATTACCCCTGGAGGTGCTCAGGGGACCATATGGGATGCTGGGAATCAAACCCGAGTCGGCCGTGTGCAAGGCAAACGCCCTACCCACTATGCTATCGCTCCAGCCCCAGTTTTATTTCTTTTTTATTTTACTTTTTTTTTTTCCTTTTTGGGTCACACCCAGTGATGCTCAGGGGCTACTCCTGGCTCTGCACTCAGAAATGACTCCTGGTTGTGGTGCTTGTGGGACCATAGGGGATGCCAGGGATTGAACCCAGGTCGGCCGTGTGCAAGGCAAACACCCTACCTACCGTGCTATCACTCCGACCCTAATTTTACTTTTTGAGGTAAAATCTTTTTTTTTTTTTTCCGAGAACTAAGAGGGAAGGAGGGAGACCAAGAAACAGAGACAGAGAGAAAGACACGGAGGACTCTGCAGAGGGGAAAAGGCCGAGTACACGTCTCAGATTGAGGTGCAGGTGGATCTCACGACAGGGGAGCTGCCCACCGCTCAGAACAGCCTGGTAGAAGTGCCCCCGTGGGCCAGGAGGGCCACGCTATCCTCCAGCGCCCCGCTGCACTCGCCAACCCGGAAACTCCTGGGGAGCACCGTAAGTACAGGGATTTATGGAGGTTTCACTGTGTGGGTCCACTCAATTAAATCCCTGATGGCCGGTGACTGAGCCCTGGCCCCAAGGCCTCTCTCTCTCTAGCAGCTGGAGCTGGTCCTGGGTCAGGCTTGGCCTTGGGGCCACCGGCCTTCCCGAGGAACACTCACCCTCTCCCTCACTTGCCGGCTACAAAGGATGGACTCTGGGGATCCCAGAGGGGACAGGGGCCCCCCCACCGGGAACTAGACCCAACATTTATGTTTTATTGCCCCCACTGCAACCCCCTGCATCGATCTCATTACAGACCATGGGTCACAACCCGCAACTCGTAAAACCTGCAGTACCTAGTTACGGAGAACAGGACTGATTCACGGGCTGATAATGACCACAAGGACGCGAGGAGAAACCCTCCCAGCCCGCGGCCCTCATATTAGGAACAGCTTCTTTCTAGCCGCCGGTTGCCCTCGGCTACTGGGAGTGAACTGTGTTCCAGGTCACATTCCCTTCCTCCTGTTGCCTGCCAGGAACCTCGGGGGCAACGGGGGACCGAAAGGAGGAGGGGGGGCACATCTGAATAGAATATAGAGAGCCTTGCAGCACCTACTGCCTACTTCCAGCTAAATCCCTTCTCGTTCCTTGCTCTCGCAAGCCTCATTCACTCCTACTCTAGTCCCATGTGTCCGCCCAGTGTGGTAAGGTAGGACCTGCGATACCTCGATGGGCTGGAGTAGAGGCTTTGCATGCACAAGCCCCAGGTCTGATTCCTGGTACCCCAGGGTCCCTGGGACACCCGCAGCATCGAGCCAGGAGGGGGCCCTGGACACAGCTGGATGTGCTACAGTGCGTCCAATCCGCTTTATTTATTTTTAATTTTTTTAATTTTTTTTGCTTTTTGGGTCACACCCAGCAATGCAGGGGTTACTCCTGGCTCATGCACTCAGGAATCACTCCTGGCGATGCTCAGGGGACCATATGGGATGCTGGGATTTGAACCCGGGTCGGCCACGTGCAAGGCAAATGCCCTACCCACTGTGCTATAGCTCCAGCCCCGCATCCAATTCACTTTAGAAGGAGCTGGAACAATCATGACTCCCGGGGGATCAGGCCCAGCCCCCTACTTCTACACCTGGCACCATCCTGTTCTGTCCGTCCCCTTTTCCATGTGGCCTCCACCAAGCGCGACTCAGAGAAGAAAGAAAGGCAGAGCAGGGGCGACTCCAGCCCAGGGGAAGGTGGGGCCCGAGCACTGGCCCTGGGCAGCCTAAGTGGCTTCAAGTGAAACAGACCTGTTTGGAACCCAGGGGTCCCGTCAAATGCCTGGAGAGCCTCCCAACACACCAAGTCCTCGTCTTCCTGTCCCCATCAAGAGAACTGCCCCTTGGCGGCAACGTGAGATGTCAAGATTTGCTCCTTCAAATGAAAGAGCCGTGCTCTGGAAGGGACCTCAGGGCCAGGCTGGGAGTGGCGCGGGCCCGAGTGTACAGAGATGACTCAGAACTCAAGCCGAGCGTTGGGTTTCCAGGACGGGTGATGCTGTTCCTGACTCACTGGTGAAACGAGGCTCCCTCACGAAGGTACCCCAGTTCAGGATGGGGTGTGTGTGTGTCTGTGTGTGTGTGCATGCGCGCGCGTGCACGCACTAGCAGCCCTGTGCCAGGTGAAACGAGGCTCCCTCACGAAGGTACCGCAGTTCAGGATGCTGTGAGTGTATGTGTGTGTGTGTGTGTGTGTGTGTGTGCGCGCGCGGGAGCGCGCGCGCGTACATGCACGCCCTAGCAGCCCTGTGCCAGGCTCAGAAAATGGCCAGGAAATGACCCATCCAAATGGAATCAGGTTGGGGCTGGAGCGTTAGCACAGCGGGTAGGGCATTTGCCTTGCACACAGCCGACCCGGGTTCGATTCCCAGCATCCCATATGATCCCCTGAGCACCACCAGGAGTAATTCCTGAGTGCATGAGCCAAGACTAGCCCCTGTGCATTGCGGGGTGTGACCCAACAAAAAGCCAAAAAGAAAAAAATGGATTCAGGATCAGCTACAGTGGGTAAGGGGCCTGCCTTGCACCCAGCTGATCCAGTTCAATCCCTGGCACCCTGGATGGTGCCCTAAGCACCACCAAGAGTGACCCCCGAGCACAGGGCCAGGAGTAAGCCCTGAGCACAGCGGGGAGTGGCCCCCAAACAAAACACAAACCAAACAGAACAGAAGCAGCAGGCCCTTAAACACTTGGAATTAAGACCAGAGCCTTAATCAGTATCGGTGCATACTGAGCTCTTCTTTCTACATGAAAATCAGTGATTTCTTTGTGCCTTCTTTGGAGAAAGAGGATGTTCCTCAGCTTCCCCAGGACCTGTGCATCCCCAGGACGAGGACCACCTTGGTTCCTGCTGACCAGGAGGAAGCAGCACTCTTGTGCTGGGTCAGGCATGCACCCTCGCTCCTTCCTCCCTACCCTCACTCTCTCCCTCTCTCCCTTCCTTACCCCACTCTTGTTACTAACAGAGAGGATTCATTAGCAGGACTGGTAATCAAATTGACTTGACTCATAGGGCAAGACCTGGCTTTACCCTTTAAAGCTGTGTGACCCGGGGCCAGCGAGACAGTACAGCAGGTAGGGTGGTTGCCCTGCACACAGCAGACCTGGGTTCTATCCCTGGCATCCCAGAGGGCGCCCCGAGCGCAGCCAGGAGTGATTCCTGAGCAAAGAGCCAGGAGTAATCCCTGAGCACTGTTGGGTATGGCCCAAAACAAACGGGGAAAAAAAGGCTGTGTGACCTTGGACAGGATAAAAAAAAAAAAACTTTAGGGCTGGAGTGATAGCACAGCGGGTAGGGTATTTGCCTTGCACGCGGCCGACCTAGGTTCGATTCCCAGCATCCCATGATCCCCTGAGCACTGCCAGGAGTAATTCCTGAGTGCAGAGCCAGGAGTAACCCCTGTCCATCACCGGGTGTGACCCAAAAAGCAAATAAAATAAAGTAAAATAAAACTTCTCTGAATATGTTTCTTGGGAGGATGCAAAGTGTGGAGTGAGCCCCGATGGGGGGTCAGCGTCTGCCCGTACCTGGCGTTTTCATGCTAACTATAGCTCAAATGGAGCTGTGTGGAGAGCACTAGGTTTGCATGTGTAAGGTCCTGGGTTCAGTCCTGGCACCCGGAAGATGTAAAAACAAAACAACAGAGTGAGAAGGTTCTCTCTCTCGCTCTCTCGCTCTCTCTCTCTCTCTCCTCTCTCTCTCCATTTCTCTCAGTAAAAACTATTTTGCTTCACGAAAAAAAAAATAAACAAAATTTAAAATACGGGCCAGGGATGAGGCTCAGCGGGAAAGTGCGTGCCTTACATGCAAGAGACCTGGGGTGGGGCCCCGGCACCCGCAAAGTAAATAAATAAAAATAATGAGATAAAATAAAACCCAGTCAGACCTCTGGCTGCCCCTGAGGGAGAGCCAGATTGAGGGGCTGGCAGCCTGCCCTGGCCCCCCACCCACCCCCGCAAAGGGGGATGGTTGCCTGCAGTCACGCCTTCTCGGACACCCCAGTTTCCAGGCTTAGGTACCAGCAGCCTTCACCTTTCTCCATGCCCCTCGCCCCACCCCTGTGAGGGCTGGTCCCTGCGAGACCCACGCGGCAGGGACGGCCGGAGTCCCACCGCAGAGCCCGCCTTTGCCCAGAGATACACCGAGCCCAGCAAGGCCACGGTCTGTCAAAAATACCTGCTCTCTAATATGAGACTAACACCTAAGGGCAGTGGATAAGCCATAAGGATCACTGCACCGTTTGGAAGCTGTCTCTGTGCTGCAGGGAAAGGCAGTTGGGATGGAGAAGGGAGCACTAAGTCAATGATGGTTGGAGGGATCACTCAGGATGGGAGATACGTGCTGAAAGTAGACTATGCACCAAACAGGATGACATGATGGCCTCTCAGTATCTGTGCTGCAAACCATAACGCCCAAAATGAGAGAGAGAGAGAGAGGGAGAGAGAGAGAGAGAGAGGGGGGGGGGGGGGATGTATCTACCACAGAGGCAGGGGGTGGGTGGGATGGGGTGGAGGTGGCAGAAGGGACACTGGGAATATTGGTGGTGGAAAATGTGCACTGGTGGAGGCTGGAACAATAGCACAGTGGGTTAATAGCGTTTGCCTTGCATGTGGCCAACCCAAGTTCGATTCCCAGCATCCCATATGGTCCCCTGAGCACCGCCAGGAGTAATTACTGAGTGCAAAGAAGCCAGGAGTAACCCCTGTGCATTGCCAGATGTGACCCAAAAAAGCAAAAAAAAAAAGTGCATTTCAGGGCTGGAGCGATAGCACAGCGGGTAGGGCGTTTGCCTTGCGTGCAGCCGACCCGGGTTTGATCCCCGGCATCCCACATGGTCCCCAAAGCACCGCCAGGAGTAATTCCTGAGTGCAAAACCAGGAGTAACCCCTGAGCATCGCTGGGTGTGACCCAAAAAGAAAAAAAAAAAGTGCATTGGTGGAGGGATGGGTGCTCGATCACTGTATGACTGTATCTCTCGGTGATCCAATAAAATTTATTTAAAAAAAAAAAAACCTGTTCTAGCTGAGTCAAACCAGGAAAAGAGCTTGAGGGACACAGACCCGGCTCCTCTGTGCCTGGCCAGCCCTGATGCCCCTCTCCAATGCAAATCAAGACCCCACACTGCCGCATCCGGGGAGAACTTTCCAGAAAGACACCCCCTGCACCCACTGCAACTGCTCTACCTTCACAGTAGGGGGCTGTGGTTCCAGGACCCCGGGGAGCCTGAACACCGACAGGCAGGGCAGTGGGTCCTGTTCAGGGCTGAAAGCGGCCCCTTGCTGGCAGCGCCAGCCGGCGAGCGGGCACAGAGGCTTGGCTCGGCGCCCTGTTGTTTTGGGAAACCGTTGGTGCCAATTGAGTCAGATTAATAAATACCTGTAGGGTTTTCTCTGACAACATTCTCCGGAGAGGGGCACTTTGAACTCTCCAGTCACTCCTAGAATCATTAACAGCGGCGCCCACGCCCACCCCGACACCCCGCACCCACCATGGGATTAACAGTGAGTTTGAGCGCTCGGGGTTCCAGAGAGGCTGTTGGCTGGTCTCGTCAACGGAGAAGACAGACAAGCACGACGCCCTGGTCCCGCCGTCAAAACTCCCAGGCTCCTCTCAGCGGGGGGCCCTGACCACCCTCCCTCGGGGCCCCACCACCTCGCTGACACTTCCTTTCACAGATGCCCCAGAGAAATGGCCCCAGCTGACATAACTGATTTGTTCACTCAGTCTTAAGGCCTTCCCACAAGAGATTCAGCCACGTCCCCTTTGAATGGCGTAAAGTCTTGTTCCCCTGCACCCCAAACTCTCGGGCACTTCACAGGAGTCCAACAAATGTACTGGTCAAAGCACGCGGAGGCAGTCTGGTCCTTTGGGGAGGCCACCAAGACGGCTGCTCACCTGCCTCTCGTGGCAGGGCTGGCCCGTCACCAGAACCCACAGCTGCAAAATGCAGGGGGGCAGGCCTGGCCAGCATGAACAACCGGGCACTCTGCAGGCTGCCCCCAGCTAGAGATCGCGCCCCACTGGCTCGAACCGGGCCTGCAGACCCGACAGTGGCCAGGTCCAGACCTCCCCGGGGACAGCGACACTGCCACAGGGGAAAGGTACCATCTCCCCCGTCCCTTCCGCCCCAACACGCAGCAGTGACCTCCAGATGCTCTCCAGCATGGACTGGAGACCTGCCTGGGGGCACTAAGCCAGCACAGACAGCACCGGCACCCCTGAGGCCGGGCCAGGCCAGGTCACCGGACAACTCCTCTGGGTCTCTGTGGTGTCCCCCAACAGAAAGAAAGGGAAGCAATTCCTGGGGCGGAGAGCTAGCACAGCAGGAAGGGCGCTTGCCTTGCAAGGGACTGACGCAGAATCAATCGCCAGCACCCCATATGGCCCTCCAATGGTGCCCCCCAAGTCCCCCAGGAGTAATTCCTGAGCACAGTGTCAGGACTAAGCTCTAAGCATCACCAGATGTGGCTCACAGTGTCAGGACTAAGCTCTAAGCATCACCAAAACAACAACAAAAAGCAATTTCTGCACTTAATAAAAGAACGTTCAAAGACCCTGAGGTGCAGGGAGAGTCTGAGGGCTTGAGTTATACACTCTGCGTGCCAGAGGCGCGATCAACTCCCAAGTGTTGCACTGGGACTGGCCCCCGAGCACCACCAAACGGGGCCCAACATTTGAAAAAAAAAAAAAAAAAGAAAAACCACTATGGGAGACTGGAGAGACAGTGCAGCAGGTGAGACGCTTGCCTTGCAGGAGACCAACCCAGGTGCAATCCCCACCTGGTGCCCGAGCACCGCCAGGAGAGACTCCTGAGCACAGAGCCAGGAGGAAGCTCTGGACATAACCAGGGGCAGCCCCCCCCCCCCAAACCCAACCAAAGCAGGACAAACTCCAAGGAATGAGGACTGAGGGGGCAGCCTCCACCCCCTCCTCACCCCCCCGCCCCCCCCCCCCCGCCTGACCCCAGCCCAGGCTTGGCTTCCGAAGGCTGATTCTTTCTCTCTGTCCATCTTGGGGGAGGGGGTGGGGTGGGATCTGTCCATAGGCAAAGCGCATGTCCAAGCCCTTCCTACACATGCATGGGCCATGCTGCCTTGATTTACCACCCCAGAGATGTGTCCCAAGGAGCATCCCCACCTTCACGGCCCCAAGGCCCCATTCTGTCATGACGATAATGGAGCTTGGGCTCGTCCCTTGCATATACATCTGTGACCCTCCAGAGAACCCCGGGGCTCTCTTACAAACAGTGGGATTGTATATTTACTCTTCCAACCGCCTCCTGAATAGACTCAGGACTGCCTAGGGCCATCGGGCAGCAAAGCCTGCCCCCAAACCCTGGCAATATTCACTGTCCATGTCCTGCCAGGCTTCTGGGTTCTGGTCTCCGTGTGAGCACTCACGCTCCACCGCTCTTTCTCAGGTGCCCCATGGGTTCTCCTACTCGGGCTGCCTCAACCCTGGTCCCTGCCTCAACTCCCCAGAGCAAGAGGCAGCCTGGGGCCGGCCAGAGTCCATCTCTGTGTGCAGGAAGGCGGCTGCGCTGTGTGTCAACAGGAGGGAGCGGCCCCGGCTGGCGCTAGCGCCCGCCCCGACACCGGGAAGGCAGGCTCCACTGCGCTCTCTCTCCCCGCCGGATAAGCGACGCGTTTAAAAAACCACCAGGGGCTGGAGCGATAGCACAGCGGGTAGGGCGTTTGCCTTGCACGCGGCCAACCCGGGTTCGAATCCCAGCATCCCATATGGTCCCCTGAGCACCGCCAGGGGTAATTCCTGAGTGAAGAGCCAGGAGTAACCCCTGTGCATCGCCAGGTGTGACCCAAAAACCAAAAAAAAAAAAAAAAAAAAAAAAATAAAAAACCACCAGAGCATAATAATGAGGGCAGCCCCTCTCATTAGAGACGCACGCGGGCAGCAGCAATGTCCATTTCCTCCTGTCCACCCTCACTTCTTTCCGGCCTTTGGCCCACATTTACTAGACAGCGATTCTAGACCAGGCTGGGCTGGGCAGAAAACAGACCCATGGAAAGCCAGGAAAACAAAAACAGATGCAAGAACGGGATAAAACAAAAGGGAACTAGACTCCCCCTGGGGACCCCACCCACCCCCCCCAAAGACACGTAGACAGGCCGGGTCACAACTTGTCTTTAGTAGAATCAAGTGGGCCAGAACAACAATACAGCGGGTAGGGCACTTGCCCTGCACACAGCTGACCTGGGTTCAATCTCCAGCAACCCATATAGTCCCCCGAGTACCTGCAGGAGTAAATCCTGAGTGCAAAGCCAAGAGTAACACCTGGGTATCACTGGATGTGGCCCAACAGCACCCCCCCCGAAAAAAAATAGTAGAATCAAGTTCATGTGCGTCAAAGATGTGGCATCAGTGATGGAAGCATAAGCTCAGCGTGGCCACTGCCAAGTTCCGGGCAAGGAAGATCCTGGGACAAGAGGAGGAATCCCAAAGGCAATGTGAAGAGCTGGCCTGGAAGCCAGGCCGGAGAGGCCACAGCAGCCAGCGAGGCCAGCAGACACCTACTTCAAAAGGTTTTCCGCGCCTGTTCTCATCCGGACAGCTTTCAGGATCTGCTGGTTCAAGGCAGCTCTCTGATTCTGCAGTTTGCTCCGGCCAGTTTGTGCAAGAGGATTGCAGCCCTGCGGGGAAAACGAGAGATGCCCCATTGGTAAGTACAAATGCCCCACGCAGTGCAACAAACTATTCAAACTATTTTAAAAGCTATTTTTTTCCTGAAAATAAAAGTAATCACCAACAGGGAAAATACGGGTCACAATGAAAAGTATATATATATTTTTAAAAAGGGGGCTGGGGGCTGGAGCGATTGTACATCGGGCAGGGTACTTGCCTTGCAGGCAGCTGACCTGGGTTCAACCCCCAGCACCCTCTATGGTCTCCTGAGCACTCAGGTGTAATTCCTAAGTGCAGATCCAGGAGTAACCCTGAGCATCACCAGTATGCACCCCCCCCCCCAACAAAACAAAACAAAAAACTGGGCCGGAGAGAGAGAACACAATAGCTGGGATACATGCTTTGCAGGCGGGAGATCCAGCCCCTGCCCAGTCCCCCTAAGCACAAAGTCAGGACTGTCCCAATCAGTTACTGGGGGGATGCTTTCTTTCTTGCCACACTATTTCACACGCATGCTGGTATTTTTCACATCAGCGGCTATGTCAGGAGTCCACAGACCTCCCCGTATTTAGAGGCCCTCTAGGTTTCACAGGGCTCAGGGCTCACCCACGTGCTGACCACTCAGGTGGCTGAGAGCGGCTTGGAAAGGGTCCATGAGTGGGTCATAGGGGAGAGAAGGCATATGCGGCTTCCTTTGCTGCTCCCGATCATGAAAGCACATTCTTCCCCCAGCAACCAAAGAATGCAACATCAGGGACAGGTGATGTGCCTGCCGGGGACGGCCCATGAGAGAATGCGTCCCTGAGACTTCACTGGGAACTGGTCACCACGGCATCTCGTGATCTGCAGTCAGGCTCGTGCTCAATGAGTCAAGCTTATCACCAGGTAGGAGGCGAGGGAGCACTTCACGTCTGTCTTTTAGGGTTTCTTTCGGGTTTTTTTGGTTTTTGAGGTTTGTTTTTTGTTTTTGTTTTTGTTTTGCTTTTTGGGTCACACCCGGCGATGCACGATGCACAGGGATTAGTCCTGGCTCTGCACTCAGGAATTACTCCTGGAAGTGCTGGGGGACCATATGGGATGCCGAAGATTAAACCCGGGTCGGACACGTGCATGGCAAACGCCCTCCCAGCTCTGCTATCACTCCAGCCCTGTCCTTTCGGTTTTTGACCACACCTCCTGTGCTTGTTGCACCATCGGGGGCTGGGGACCGAAACTGGGGCTCTGGCAATGGAAAGCATGTGCTTCCGCCTGCTGAGCCACCACTCTGCCCCTGTGAAGCCCAGGCACCTGACGCCAGGTAAGGGACCAACCTTGCCAGCGGGCCCTCCAAGGGGAAGCAGCCTCAAGCCTACTGAGTCAACCCTTTTTCTACTGCAGCCCATCCAGCTTATCATGTTTCCTTGATAGTCTATCGTAACTGTCTCCTTTATTACCAAAGGGATGTCAAAACCATGATTTTATTGATTACCTAATAACTGCCTTTTTTAGAGCTTATCACTTCCTTATAGCTGCTCAGGCTGTTTCTAAGCACTAGCTATTATGTAAAACAGATATACAGACTGGATAGAGTCTAATTCCTTGGTGCATACGGATCTTCATAACCCAGGATTTTAATGTAAGGCATATCTGTTAGGGCTGCATTATGGGACTAGTGACAAGAAGTTCTAAGCTCTTCAAGGACTGACCCCTGCAGTCCCCGGGGTGGGGAGGGGGGTAAGACATTCTATTGCTGTCCCCCACGAACACCCTGGGCTCCAGCTTTCCGCAACTGCGAATCTACTTTCTGTCTGAAGAGGTGTGTTTCCTCTGTCACTTCAGACATTTGGTATAAACAAGAGCATGCCAAATATAATGTCACGGGTTGCCATTAGCTTGGCTTCCCATTTCCTTCATGTTGTAAGCATGTGCCATCAATACCTTTATGTCCTGGACCAATCCCCCACCACACAGAGGCTCCATTCAAGGGTCATCCCCTCCCTTTCTGGCTGCTCTGAACAAGGCGTGCTGATGGCACGTTGTTGTGTGGATGCATGCTTCACAGCACGCTACACACCCAGGAACAGGACAGCGTGGGCTCTGCCTAACCCCTGGGAAAACTGACACAGGGTCCGACAGGACTCGTCTCTTGTATGTTTTCGTCACAGTGCATGTAAGACGCTCCCAATTTTTTTTTTCTTTTTGGGTCACACCTGGCGATGTACAGGAGTTATTCCTGGCTCTGCACTCAGGAATTACCCCTGGCAGTGCTCAGGGGACCATATGGGATGCTGGGAATCGAACCCGGGTTGGCCTCGTGCAAGGCAAATGCCCTACCCGCTGTGCTATTGCTCCAGCCCCTCATTTAGCCACATCATTACCAAGCCTCTGACGGTTCTCTTTTGATTGCCCCAGTATAGCGCGTGTGCCTGTGACGTCACCATCCTTCTGACTTGCATTTCCTGTTGGTTAATGACACTGTTCATCTTTCCTGTGTGCTAACTGCACCTTGAGGGAAAAGAATAGGATTCTTTGCTGATTTTACACTGTTCCTTTGATTTTTATTGTTTTTGTTTTGTTTTGTTTTTTGCTTTTTTGGGTCACACCCAGCGATGCTCAGGGGTTACTCCTGGCTTTGCACTCAGGGATCACCCCTGGCAGTGCTTGGGGGACCATATGGGATGCCGGGGATCGAACCTGGGTCGGCCGCGTGCAAGGCAAACGCCCTACCCGCTGTGCTATCGCTCCGGCCCCCTGATTTTTATTGTTTTAATTTTTAATTTTTTTTTTTTTTTTTGCTTTTTGGGTCACACCTGGCGATGCACAGGGGTTACTCCTGGCTCTGCACTCAGGAACCACCCCTGGCCATGCTCAGGGGACCATATGGGATGCTGGGATTTGAACCTGGGTCGGCCGCGTGCAAGGCAAACGCCCCACCCGCTGTGCTATCTCTCCAGCCCCCTGATTTTTATTGTTAAGTTGAGACCCACTAGGGGTGTTCAGAGACCACTCCCAGTGGTGCTCAGGGGACCCGAGGGTACTGGGGGTTGAACCTGGGCCTCCTGCATACAAAGTCCAAGCTCTAACCGATTGAGTTCTTTCTCTCCAGCCCTTGAAAAGTATTATTTTTAAATCTCTATCAAAGTACCTCATCCTTCCCATTTGCATTTGAGTGAAGGCAGACCCTCCCCTTTTTTTTTTTTTTTTTTGAGTTTGGAAACATTCTTTTCAGCCTCTTTCTGTGAACTATGTGTATTCCCTGTCCACTGAGGTACTGAAGTGTTTTCATACATGCCTTCTACATGCTCCACTCCAGCTTGGGGCCTGGCACCCACAGCTCCCTGCTTCCCCAGGTAGAGCTCTAGATGGCCCCAAGCACTGCCAGGGTGGCTCAGGGGGGTCCTTGGTGCCAAAAAAAGGAAAAAGGAAAAAGTTAGACCTTTTTCACTGCAACCAATCGTGTTCCCCCAACTCTGGCAGGTGATCTCAGGCTCTGATCTGTTTGGAATCTTTTTTTTTTTAATTTTATAAAGTAGTTCACAACATTTGATTCCATTTGATATTCAAACACCAATCCCACCACCATGACACCTTCCCACCACCATATTTCGGGTGTTTCCATCCTTAACCTCAATCCCCGCCCCAAAGCAGAACCATATCATATTGCCCTCTAAGGCTGGTTGCCTCCTACTTTGTACCCCATCAAATGTGGTGCTACGGGTAGGGTGCGACCCATAAAGTACTGCGGCCGCACGGTCCAGGGAAAGGTTCACTCGTGGGTGAGGCTGGGCCTGAGCACGTGGAGAGTGGCCATGAGCCTGGCAGCAGTTGAGTTACGGAGGTTTTTGGCTTCTGGGGCTGGGTCCCTTGGGGCGGGGAGGGGTCTCACCCACCCCCTCTGGGGCGCCCCGAGTGAAACAGCCTGGTGCGGGGTCCGGCGGCATGGTTATGGTGCACGTCATGTTGCTCCCTTCCGGGAGAAAAGATGTGTGATCTGAATGACGGCCGATGACGAGATTATCTGGCGCCAGCCAGGGGTGGCTTATGGGCGTGACTGCTGAGTGGCCGGAGGACGGGAGAGGGGGGCGGGGATATGTGTTTGGAATCCTTATGTTCAGGGGTGCAGAACTGCCACCCCCACAACAGCTGGTGAGCTGGAACCCTGAGGCCCCGCCCATCCGCACCACACCCAGGCCTCAGCCTAGGGAGGGGGAGCAGCTTGGCGACAGTGCCCAACCTTCTGAGGCAGTGACCTATCGGTGGCCTTTGGACTCTCGGGTCCCTCCTTCCAGAGAGGTCTCATTATCCCGGCCCAGACAGTCACCACCCTAGCCCCCACCCCCACCCCAGTTAGAGTTGCAAAGGTCCTAACAGTGGCAGGAAAGCCCCCGGCCTGACAATCACAGAATAGCAAGATACCCCATAGAATGGGCTGGAGCGATTGCACAGCAGGTAGGGCATTTGCCTTGCATGCGGCGGACCTGGGTTCGATTCCTCCGTCCCTCTTGGAGAGTCTGGCAAGCTACCGAGACTATCCCTCTCACACGGCAGAGACTGGCAAGCTCCCCGTGGCGTATTTGCTATGCCAAAAACAGTAACAGCAAGGAGTCTCACAATGCAGACGTTACTGGTGCCCGCTCGAGCAAATCAATGAGCAACGGGACAACAGTGCTACGACAGTGCTACCCAATAGAATGCTCTCATTTTCTGCTTGATTTTGTTTGAGGGCCACACCTGGTGATGCTCTGGGCTTACTCCTGGCTCTGCGCTCAGGGTTCATGCCTGGCTAGCTCGGGGATGCTGGGGATCGAACCTGGTCTGGCTGCATGCAAGGCAAATGCCCTGCTCACTGACTATTGCTCCAGTCCCAGAACATCCTAATATTTAGCTGATTTACTTGTTTTGTCCTGGGCCACATGCAGGGGTAACTCCCAGCAGTTAATCAGTGGACCCGCTGGTGATGATTAAGGGGTAGAAGCTAGGGTCTGACCCAAGCAACATCCTTCCAGCCCATTCTGTAGCCAGCCCCTGGCTCACTCTTTTTTTTTTTTTCTTTTTGGGTCACACCCAGCAATGCTCAGGGGTTACTCCTGGCTCTGCACTGAGGAATTACCCCTGGCGGTGTTCAGGGAACCATATGGGATGCTGGGAATTGAACCCGGTCGGCCGCGTGCAAGGCTAACGCCCTACCCGCTGTGCTATCACTCCAGCCCCCCCGGCTCACTCTTAACAGGCCCAAATAACTGCCTTCCCCCTTCGTACAGTTACAGGAATGGTTCCCTCCAATTTGGTTCATGACCCATAAAGCAGGGCCTTTTTTTTTTT